>NC_069804.1:21500499-21801181 GCF_027406575.1 Nycticebus coucang
GGGCACTGAGAAGTTAGGTCTTTATTTTAATCTTTGCAATCTAGGTTTATTTGAGCCCATCCTTCCTGAGAAGGCCTTCCAGGTATTCAAAGGGAATTGAGTTCCTTGATCTAAGTCTTTGGTTCCTGCAGCTGTATCAGCACTAGGGATGCCCCAAGCCTAGTGATGCTGTAACTTTTGCAGACTCCTTGGTGTTACCAGCTTGGTGGACTTGGGTAAGATATGGGAGAATTCCCTGGATTACCAGGTAAAGTCTCATTCTCTTCCCTTATTTTCTGTGCTGGGTTGCTGAAGTTCAGGGGGCAGCGACCTGTGCACTCCTTGTGGTCACACCTGAAGCCAATCCAGTCTCACCTAAAGACCATGGTGACTATTGCCTGGCTATCTTTGATGTTTATTCAAAGCCCATGAGCTCTTTAGTTAGGAGGTGGTAAATCCTGCTGGGTCCTTCCTTTCAGGGCATCGGGTTTACTTCTTGCCCAGGATTGAACTCAGGGGCTTAGGATTTTGTTTAGTACTTTATTTTACTGTGGGTTATCTGCTGTCCAAGTTGAAAAACAAACTCCTCTTGAGCTCTTCCCTTTCCACGAGTAGAAGAAGCCTGATGGAGGTGTACACAGGGAGGTGTAACACAGGGATTGGCTTGGCTACAGCTTCTGGTGTCCCACTGTGTCATATGCATCCCAAGTCCATTGACTCTGAGAAAGCACAGCTGCAGGAATTGCCCTTAGGACTTCAGCCTTTGTGGCCCCACTGCCTTAGAATTTAGTCCATGTGCCAGGCTCCTTTGTCAGCTAGTGGTGGGGTAAGCTGAAACTCAGGCTTCAGGGTGCAGGATTTCCCTTGGGTAGGGCTGATCTACAGGTTTCCTCTGTGGGAACCAGCAGAATTCTGTCTGCCCTTTGCTGTGTTCTCCTGTGCCAGAGAGGCCCTGAGTTTCAATGCAAAGCCTCATTATGATCATTTCACTCTGCCTCCCCCTTGGCATACAGATTCTATCTCCATTGGGCACTGGAGTGGCACTGCTGGAGGCATAGGGGAAATGCAAGATTATCTTTTTTTGCCCTCCTTAGTGCCTCTTTCCTTGTTACAATATAAAAACCAAGCAGTATAATTGTTCACCCAATTTTTGGTTCTTCTGAAGGTGCTTGCTTACGTGGATAGTTGTTGATTTTCACATGGAGAGATGAATGCTAGAGGTTTCTTTCCGATTGCAAAATAAATGTGTGCAATATAAAAAATAATGGTATAAAAACAGCCATAATGCTACCATCCAAAGGCAAACTTATTAACATAGTTTACCTGATATTATCCCACAGATCTCATTTTATTCTCTGTATTTTTACCCAAAATTATAAAAGCACATTTTCTTATTCTTCACATATGTAGTGTTAATGGCAGCATAGTCTTTCATCTTACTGGTGTACAACAACTTATTTAAGAAATCCTTTTAATTCATTATGACCATATAGTGTAAGAGTTTTGGATTTAATTTTGTTGTTTTAGTGATGCTATGTAAATATGTTGGGCTACAAGTCATCTTTAGGCAGCAGGTCTGGCCGACAGTAGACAGTGAGGTGACACAACGAGAACACTTAGACACTAAAAAGTAAATTCAAGTGTCTATCACCTTCATTCAATTAATATTTCTCTACATTTGTATATAAGATGCTAAAGTTATAACTGATGATTTAAACTCAAACTGGACTATTGGATCAAATGCTTATTGCATTTTTTATTTGTCTCCCAGATAACTTTACTGCATTATTTGTCTCTTATCTTAGAAAAAAACTTTGGTTCAAATGAAAAGAGCTGCCAGCATTGGGAAATGCCTAGCAACAGTCTTTATTCATGGCTCTCCTTCTTGACTGACATCTTGTGCTTTCTCATTTTCATGTTTAAGATGTTTATTTTGCCAAGGTGGCATTTAGAGAGAAAAAACAATTCTACAAATTTCCTGTCCAGTTTGACAGACTGGAAATTTTTGGTTATCATGGAGCTTTAAAAATAAAATTAACATATTTTCTAGTTGAATTATTTTGTTTTTACCACATATGAATCTTGTTATAAATTTTTATGAGTCCGATCAAAAGCTGAGGTGCTCAGTAAAGACCTAAAGCCAACTTCTTAAGGATTTGCTGAATGACACTCTTCCCTTTTGGGGATTGGCTAATTTGACGTAAGATGGATGAGACTTGTCTTGGAGACTTTGCCATTCTTTAGATAGAAAACATCCTTCATTTCTCTGAGGTTATATATCTTTATGTCTGTTTGAAAGCCAGAAAAATAACTTTAAGAAGCAGAACTTACATGCCATGTTTCCTTTGAACATTTAATATGGTTTTACTTTAATTTTTTTCTTATCATAATCAGAGCTTTGGGTTAAAACTTTTTCCTTTTTTCTACTTAAAATATATACGTGTTCAAAAACCCAAAAAGTGTTAATCTCAGAGAATTCCACAGGAAAGATAATACATTTAGCCAATTCAGTGACCTCCCTGTTAAGTAGGCTGTGATGAGCAAAAGTAAGATTTGTACATACCTTTCCAACAGACTAATGTGGGGAAAAAACAGGAAATAAAAATAACATGAGAATAAAATCTATTCATCAGATTTATTCATTGCATTTACTTCAGATGATATTTTTCGTCATACTAGCCTAGCTAACTATAAAAGTCATCTTGCTACAAAGCAGCTAGACATGTTGGAGGAGGCATTATCTTTTGAAGTGGATAGTTTAGCTTTCTTTTGGATTTTGCCCTTTGGGGCTTTCTCCTAATTTCTTACAAGCTAAAAACCAGAGTCTACATATCTGAATTGAACTGAAGATTCTCTGAGTGAAGATGGGATGGTTTTTAGTGACTTCATGGGGCTAGGAGAAAAAGCTGTAGGTTTTTCAATGGTTCTATGTAAAAAAGATTAGCAAAATAGGCAAACTTCTAGCAAGACTGCCAAAGAAAGAAATTAATATCAGGACTGAAGCAGGGTATAGTACAACAAAGCCTGCAGACATCAAAAGGGAACTATGGGACATTAAAGGAACTATAAACAACTCTAAATTTGACTACTTAGATGGAATGACCCAATTCCTCAAAAAGCACAAGGTAACAAGACTCACACAAAATGAAAAAGATATAATTTGAATAGTTCTATTAACTATTAAAGAAATTGAATTCCTAATTAAGAAAAAAACTCTCCCAAAAGAAATATTCAGTCCCAGATACTTTCACTGGAGAATTCTACCAAATAGTTAAAGAAGAATTAACATCAATACTACAGAATCTCTTTGCGAAGAGGTGAGAGAGGGGAGGATACCTCCCAATATACTTTATGACATTACTATTACTCTGATACCAAACTGGACAAAGACACTATAAAAAACCCAAAAACCATAAGTGACAGATTAATATCCCTTATGAATATATAAGCAAAAATTCCTCAACAAACTATTATAAGACAGAATTCAGTAATTCTCTCTATATGAAATTGTACAACATGATCAAATAAGGTTAATTTAGGGTTGCATTATCTATCTATGGATAGATTCCTAGAAGGGGATCGCTGGATAAAACGATACAGGCATATGTAATTGTGACAGGTCTTGCAAAATTCCCTTCCTTGATGATAGCTTTATTTTTCATTTCCACTACTACTCTATCAGAGTTAGTTTTAAATTTTTTTACTCCCCTTATCAAGAAGCAACTACATGTACACTGTAAAACCCTTCTACATTCATAGAAACAGACAGGTTATGGAGGTAGCTAAGGAAAACACAGACCACAATTTGTGATTTTAGCTAAAATTCTGGAGCCCTAAATATCCTATTCAGTGTTAGCCCTTAAAATAGTAACTCTTCCATGCCATGAAACTATCTTTAAGATGTCAATATTCCCCAAATAGACCTATAGATTTAATGCCCACCAAAATTCACCTGTCTTTTTCTTCTGTGGGTGGGAGGAAAAGCTGACAGGTTAATCTGAAATTCATATGGAAATGCAAGGGGTCTAGAAGAGAATAACAGGGTTGGAGGAATCACACTACCAAATTTCAAATCTTGCTACAAACCTACGATAAAGATAGTGTAGTACTGGCATAAGGACAAAGAATTTAGAGCCTGGAAATAAACCTATACATCTGTAGTCAATTGCCTGTTGGTAAGGGCGTGAAGGCCACTCACTGGGAAAGAATAGTTATTTCAACAAATGATGCTGAGATAACTGGATATCCACAGACAAAAGTGAAGTTAGATTCTTACTTAATAGCATGCACAAAAATTAAAATGGAATAAAGACTAAAACTCTTAGAAGCAAACACAGGGGTCTATATTTGAGAGCTTGAATTAGGCATCTGCTTCCAAGATATGACATCCAAACCCAAGCAACCCAGGGAAAAGTAGACAAATCGGACTTCATAAAAATTAAAACTTTTGTCCTTCAAAAGACACCATCAATAAAGTGTAAAACACAACCCACAGAATGAAAGAGAATGGGTCTAGAATTCAGTATATAAAGATAACAATAAAAAGAAAAATAACAATCAACAATGGGCAAAGGACTTGAGCACTGCAGGCAATTGTAACTCAGGGGTAAGTATTTATCTAAACATAGAAAAGGTACAGTAAAAATATGGTATAAAAATATTTTTATGGGACTACTACCATACATGTAGTCTGTCATTGAATGAAATGTTATGTAGCACATGATTATATCTTCAAAACCTTGTACATGAATGTTTATGGCAGTTATTAATAATAGCCAATCAGTGAAAATTACCCAAATGTCCATAAACTGAGTGGATAAACAAAACAGTGTGGTTAATGGGTTTAAAAATTCAGGTAGATAGAAGGAATAAGTTTTGGTGTTGAATAACACAATAGGGCAAGTATAGTTAACAAGAATTTATAGTATATTTCAAAATTGCTCAAATAAAAGAGTTGGAATGTTCCCAACACAAGGAAATGATAAATATTTGAAGGGATGAATAGTCCGAGTATTTGATTTGATCATTACATATTGTATGCATGTATCAAAAGGATGTGTGCCCCATAAATATGTACAACTATTATGTATCAACAAAAATTCATATGATAATACATAACCTTTTCCAAAACATAGAAAAAGAAGGAATCTTCCCCACCACATTCTATGAAGCAAATATCACCTTCATTCCTCAATGAGGAAAGGATCCAACAAAGAAAACTATCATTAATGAATAGCGATGCACAAATATTCAATAAGATCCTAGCAAACAGAATTCGATGACCTATCAAAAAAATTATATACACCATGATCAAATTGGTTTCATCCCAGGGTTACAAGGTTGGTTCAACATAACGTAAATCTATAAATATAATACACCACGTAAATAAAATTAAAAGACCACATGATTTATCAATTGATGCAGAAAAAGCTTTTGATAATATACAGCATCCTTTCATGATCAGAACACTTAAAAAAAAAAAAAACCAGGCTTAGATGGGGGCATTTCTTAAATTGATAGAGGCCCTCTACAGCAAACTCACAGCCAATATCATATTGAAGGGAGTAAAATTGAAAACATTTCCACTCAGATCTGGAACTAGACAAGGATGCCCATTGTCACCACTGCTATTCAACCTAGTACTGGAAGTCCTAGCCATCGCAATCACAATCAGGCAAGAGAAGGGGATCAAGGGTATTCAAGTGGGTTCAGAGGATATCAAACTCTCACTTTTCATGTATGACATGATCTTACACCTGGAAAACCCCAGGGACTCAACTACAAAGCTCTTAGAAGTGATCAAGGAATACAGCAGCGTCTCAGGATACAAAATCAATACTTACATATCAGTAGTTTTTAGTCAAGAACTCTATTCCTTTTACAGTAGTGCCAAAGAAAATGAAATACCTAGGAAGTTATCTAACAAAGGATGTGAAAGATTTTTATAATGAGAATTGTGAAATCCTGAGAAAAGAAATAGCGGACGACGTTAACAAATGTAAAAACATACTATGCTTGTGGCTGGGAAGAATCAAAATGTCCATACTACCCAAAGCAGTCTATAAATTTAATGCAATCCCTATCAAAGCACCAATGTCATATTTTAAAGAAGTTGAAAAAATAGTACTTCATTTTATATCAAATAAGGAAACAACCTAAATAGCCAATACATCTCTTAGAAATAAAACCATTGTGATGAAAATGTGTCAAATGGTCTATGAAGTGAGTGTATGATGCCCCATGATCATATGATTTAATAAAAAAATAAAATTAAAAACAAGAGGCATCACATTACCAGACTTCAGGTTATAGTACAAATCTATAGTGATCAAAACAGCATGGTACTGGCACAAAAATAGACATGTAGATATATGGAACAGAATAGAGGTGAACCCAGGCACATATTGTCATTTGATCTTTGATCAGCCTAACAAAAACATTCAGTGGGGAAAAAGATTCCCTATTTAACAAACAGTGCTGGGAGAACTGCCTAGCGACCTGTAGAAGACTGAAACTGGACCCTCACCTTTCACCACTAGCAAAACTTGATTCTCACTGGATAAAAGATTTAAATTTGAGACTTGAAACTATAAAAATACGAGAAGAAGGTGCAGGGAAAATATTTTATGAGGAAGACGCCCCCTCCCCTGGCAATTAAAGCAACACCAAAAACATTACTGAGATCTGATCAAGCTAAAAAGCTTCTGCACAGCTAAGGGCATTGCATGTAAAGCAAACAGACAGACTTCAGAATGACAGATTTTTTTTTCAAGTTATGATTCCAACGAAGGTCTGATAACTAGAATCTACAGAGAACTCAATAAGAAAAGAACAAACAACCCCAGTTCTTTGTGGGCAAAGGACGTGAACAGAAGCTTCTCTGAAGAAGACAGGTACATGGCCTACAGACAACATGAAAAAATGTTCATCATCTGTAATCATCAGATAAATGCAAATCAAAACCACTTTGAGATATCACCGAACTCCAGTAAGATTAGCCCATATCACAAAATCTCAAAACTGCAGATGTTGGCATGGATGGGGAGAGAAGGGAACACTTCTGCACTGCTGGTGGGATTGCAAACTAATAGAGCCTTGTTGGAAAGAAGTACGGAGAATTCTCAAGGAACTAAAAGTAAACCTACCATTTCATCCTGCAATTTCCATTGCTAGGTATCTACCCAGATGATCAAAAGTCAGTTTACAACAAAGACATTTGCACCAGAATGTTTACTGTAGCCCAGTTCATAATTGCCAAGTCGTGGAAGCAGCCCCAAATGCCCATTGACCCATGAACGGATTAAAAAATTGTGGTAGTACATGGAGACTGTACATCTTTTTTGTTTACCTGCATGGAGCTAGAACATACTCTTCTTAGTAAAGTATCTCAAGAATGGAAAAGCAAGTATCCAATGTATTCAATACTATTACGAAACCAATATGTAATCACTTACACATTCTTATGAATGATAAAACACAACATAGTCCAGAAAGAAGTGGGGGAGAGTGAATGGAGGGAGGGTATTTGGTGGGTTCTCACGTAATGTGTACAATGCAAGGGTACATTTCAAAAATGAGAGTATATTATGTCTCACCATAAAAAATAAGGATGGGTATGATTGCTCATGCCTGTACTCCTAGCACTATGGGAGGCCAAGGCAGGTGGATTGCCTGAGTTCATAGGTTCAAGACCAGCCTGAGCCAGAGTGAGACCTTGTCTTTGAAAAATAGCCAGGCGGGGCGGGGCAGCGTCTGCGGCTCAAAGGAGTAGGGCTCTGGCCCCATATGCCGGAGTTGTTGGGTTCAAACCCAGCCCCGGCCAAAAAAATGCAAAAAAAAAAAAAAAATAGCCAGGTGTTGTGGCCAGTGCCTGTAGTCCCAGCTACATGAAAGGCTGAGCAAGAGAATGTCTTGAGCCTAAGAGTTTGAGGTTGCTGTGTGCTGTGACATCACGGTACTCTACCCAGGGTGACAAAGTTCTGTCTCAAAAAAAAAAAAAAAAGTGAGATGATTGTTATGTTAATCAGTTTGATTAAAGCATTACACATTGTATATGAAATCACCACCTTGTACCCTATAAATGTATATGGTTATGATTTAATAAAAATTAAATTAAAAATTAAAAAATCCATACAATGGAATGTCATGCAGACATAAAAGTATTAAAGGTCTTCATGGACTTTGTGTCTTCATAATACTGGTTTCAAGTGTATTTATACTAAGATTGAACTCCAGATGATTTTGTTAAATGTCTAAATATCCAGACACAAGGTATTTCCCCAAATTATTGTTAGAATAGCTGTAAATGAAATACTGTAGTACTACTACTTAGATACAATTTAAAGTATTGTATAATGCCCTTCTTAGATCCTTATAAAGTGTGTGTATTATCTTAGATTGCATAGAAAGATCAAATTGCTCAATCACATCAGCCCCTATTTACACCCGGTTAAGGAACTCACGTTCACATTGATGAAATAAAAATTCTTCAGATTGACACACAAGATCATTTTTTTCTGTGATTCTCCATCCTCCTCACTATCTCCAAATGCACTCTGTTTCAGCTCTGCTAAATCATATGATCATCCCCAATATAATCCATTACTGAATATCCCTATGTTTTTACACATTTATTTCCACTTGCTTAAAATGACACCTATCACCTATAGTACACACTCTCCATGAAATGGATTTTTTCTTACCCAAAGCTTCCCATCACTCTTTCATCATTCTGCCTGGCATGAGCTATGTGTTCTGATAATGCTCTACATCTATCATAGCACTCTCTATATCACATTATGATCATTTCTAGATTTGTGTACTAATTAGGATAATGCTACTATAATAGAGATTCCTTAACATTACACTGGATAAAACTTATTATCTGTTTACATAACAGTCCAATTTAGGTTTCCTACTTATTAGGGGTTGAGGACATCTGCTCCATGCAATCATTCAAGCACATTTTCACCTTTGAAGTAAAGATCTTTTTGATATCAATATCCAAGTAGGCTTAGAGGGAGGAGGGGAAAGAGAAATATCCTTTAACTGCATTGGCCCAAAGGTAATACCAATCACCTCTACTCATATTATATTGGCAAAAACTTGTCATGTGGCCTCACCTTGATACAAAGGGGTTGGCAATTCTATACCATGGGAAAAGGAGTATAAATTTTGGTGGGAAGTTTGCCATCCCTGTCAATATGTTTCTTCCATTAAATATAGAATCTTTGGAAGTAGGAGCCATATCTTGTTCATCTTGATATTCATCTGCTATCAAAACGTACATGTAGTAGACTTTTTGAAATGTTCAACAATGTGTTGTTATTTTTTTCTGTACCTGCAATATCTTTATTTCTTTCATCATAATTCCCCAGCCTTCAAACCAGATATATACTCTGTGTTTTAAGGAAAGGAGAAATCATCTCAGTAAAGCAAAAACATATAAGAGGTGGGAAAGGTTCTGAATAAGATTGGTAGACTGTATCAATTTCAACATCTTGTTGTCATATTGTAGCTTTTCCAAGATGTTAGCATTGGAAAAAACTGGGTGAAGGGCACATGAAATCTATTGATATTATTTCTTGCTACTACATGTGAACTAATAATTATCTTAATAAAAATTTTAGAAATGGCAGACTAGAAGCAGTCCTTGCACTGCTCCCAAGGACAGAATCGAAACTTGTAGGTGGATGCCACCTAGAGATGGGCCTTCTTGGAAAGAGCACTGTGAATCATCAGAGGAATAATGTGGGACATTCAGAATAAGGGAGATAATAGGGTAATCCAGTTGGCAAGATCAGAAAATACCTGGGGAAGGCATACACATGTGGGGGAGAACCCCAGGGCTCCAAGCTTCCTTCCATGGACACTACAGTCTGAGCTGAGAAGGGCCCCCCCCACCACTGCCACAGACCTCCAGACTGATATGGAAGCTTCTTGGAGTCTGTAGTGACACTGCACCAGTGAGAAGGCACACAGGGACTTAGTGGATCCCACTCCTGAGTTGCTGCAACTGACAACATTCTGAGCTCTGAGGTTCAGGTCACTTTGTCTACATAGGACTTGGCTTTCCTGTAGCTACCTCTGCATCACCCTGGCTGGGCCAGGGAGGGGAAAAAAGGAGAATGGATGCTTTCATGTGCCCCATAATTGAGACCCAAGCATCCCCCAACTGCCTCCATGGGACCTGGGCAGGTAGAAAGCCCCAGCTACCTAATAGTCCAGCCCATGACCCTGTCTCTATAACTTGCACACTGACAACCAGCACCAAGGCTCTGCCAAGCTAGTTTAACACTCCTAAAGGACCACAACAGATGAACAGCAACAGATCTCAACCAAAAGGAAATTGACAAAATGTCAGAAATAGATTTCAGAATATGAATGGTAAATAAGGTTAAAGCAATTGAAGAGAAAGTTGAAAACCAACACAATGAAGCCCCCCATCTCCATATAAGGAAATCAGTGAAAAGGGGAAATACCACTAAACAGTTAGACAACATTGGAAAGGATACGACAGAGTTTAAAGAAATCAAAGAGTCATTAGGGAATTTCAGTTTTCTTTCTTTCTTTCTTTTTTTTTTTTTTTTTGTAGAGACAGAGTCTCACTTTATGGCCCTCGGTAGAGTACCGTGGCCTCACACAGCTCATAGCAACCTCCAACTCCTGGGCTTAAGCGATTCTCTTGCCTCAGCCTCCCGAGTAGCTGGGACTACAGGCGCCTGCCACAACGCCCGGCTATTTTTTGGTTGCAGTTTGGCCGGGGCCGGGTTTGAACCTGTCACCCTCGGTATATGGGGCTGGCGCCTTACCGACTGAGCCACAGGCGCCGCCCGGGAATTTCAAAATACAGCAGAAAGCTTCAACTACAGGTTAGAAAAATCAGAAGAAAGAATCTCAGAGCCTGAAGAGAAGGTTCTTGAACTAAACTAGTGAGTCAAAGATATAGGAAAGAGAATAAAGAAGAATAAACAATCACTCAGAGAAACATGGTACAACGCAAAGTGCACCAATATATGAGTCATAGGTATCCTTGAGGTAGAAGAAAAAAAGGCAAGTAGCATGGAAACCCAATTTGAGGAAATTATGGAAAAAAGCTTCCCTGATATTGCCAGAGATGCAGATATCAGATGGTCACTGAACACTGATAAGATTCATAACAAATAGGACATCTACAAGATACACAGTTATCAACTTGGCCAAAGTCAAAATGAAGGAGAACATTCTACAAACAGCAAGATGAAAGGAAGAACTAACCTACCAACAAGAACCTCTATCAGGCTAATAGCAGACTAGTCACTGGAGACTTTACAAGCCAGAAGGGATTGGGGTTCTAGTTTTAGTCTTCTTAAACGTAACTATTAACAGCCAAGAATTTGGCATCCTGCAATACTAAATTTTATAAATGATGGCAAAATGATGTCTTCCAGACAAGCAAACACTAAAGAAATTTGTCACTTTTAGACCCGATCTTCAGAAAATACTCAGAACTACATTATGCATAGAATAGCATAAAGCTCCTGGCTCTTATTAAAAACAGCACAGAGGGAAAACAAAAGAAGGTATCATATAACGTAATACAAAGAACAGTATGCCACATAACACTGAATATGAACAGTCTTAGTGCCCACCTTAAAAGATATAGACTGGTTGAATGGATGAAAAAACACATCCCAAATATATAATGTCTCCAAGAAACACATCTAAATGGCAAAGATTCACACAGACTCAAAGAGATGGAAAAAATATTAAATTCAAATGGAAAACAAAAGAAAGCACGTGGAACCATTCTTAATCAGATAAAATAGTCAACAATTGTAAAAAAAAAAAAAAAGGGAGACAAGGATGGTTATAATGTAATGGTAAAGTGAACAATTCAAAAAGAAGACATAATCCTAAATATATATGCACCTAATAAGGAGCTCCCAATTACAAAAAGTGAATTCTTCCAGATCTAAGCAAAAAAAAAAAAAAAAAAAAAAACAGTCGCATTTTAATTGTCAGACACTTCAACATTGTGCTGACAGCAGCAGATAGATCATTGAAACAGAAAATGACTAAAGAAACATGGGACTGGGTGGTGCCTGTGGCTCAAAGGCAGGGCGCCGGCCCCATATGCCAGAGGTGGCAGTTTCAAACCCAACCCTGGCCAAAAAACCACACACACACACAAAAAAAAAAATGGGAACAAATGGCCCTAACAGACATTTACAGCACCTTCTACCTCAAAATCACTGAATATGCATTTTTTCTCATCAGCATATGGGACATTTCCAAGATCATATCTTAGGCCAAAAAACAAGTCTCAGCAAATTCAAAAAAATCAGAAACATACTATGTATCTTTTCAGACCACAGCAGAATAAAATTTGAAATCAATCGCAAGAGGAATACTGAAATCTACAAAAGTCATGAAAATTAAACAACCTGATGCTGAGTAATTATTGGGTCAATGTTGAAATTAATATGTGTATGGAAATAAAAGGATTCCTCAAACTGAATGGCAAGGGAAACACAAGCTTTCAAAATCTATGGGATATAGCAAAAGCAACCCTAAGGGAAAAGTTCATAGCCTTAAATGCCTATATATAAAAATGATCACAAATTAACAGCTAATGACATATCTCAAGGAACTATAAAAAGGACAAACTCAACCCAAAGCCCGTAGAAGAAAAGAAAGACTCAGAGCAGAACTAAACAAAATGGAAATCAAAATATAACATAAAGGATCAATGAAACAAAAAGTTGAATCTTTGAAAAGATAATAAAAAATTGATAGATAATTAGCCAGATTAACTACATAGAAGAGAAAGGACTCAATCTCAATCAGAAAGGAAAAAGGAGACATTATAATAATAATAAAAAAAAGAAATACAAAATATCTGTGAATACTACAAAAACCTCTATGCAAACAAACAAGAAAATGTAGAGGAAACTGATAAATTCCTGGAAACACATGATGTCCCAAGACTCAAACAGAATTCCTGAATAGACCAATAATGAGCAGCAAGAGTAAAGCAGTAATAAAAAAAAAACTTCCAACAAAAGAAAACCCCAGACCAGACATATTCATAGCTCAATTCTATCAGACCTCTACTAAGAGGAACTGGTTCCAATCCTACAGAAACTATTCCATAACATCAAGAAGGAGGGCATCCTCCCTAACTCATTTTACAAAACCAATATAATTTTGATACCAAAGCCAGGAAAGCATACAACAACAACAACAAAAAAGAAAACTACAGACCACTATCCCTTATGAACATAGCTGCAAAAATACTCAAAAAGACACTAGCAAACCAATTTCAACAGCACATTGAAGAGAATCCACTATGATCAGGTGGGTTACATCTCATGGATGCAGGGATAGTCCAGCATATGCAAGTCAATAAACATGATTCACTATGTAAAAAGAAATTAAATCAAAGACCATATGCTCATCTCAATAGA
Source organism: Nycticebus coucang (assembly GCF_027406575.1). NCBI lineage: Eukaryota > Metazoa > Chordata > Mammalia > Primates > Lorisidae > Nycticebus > Nycticebus coucang. The sequence goes on from NC_069804.1 coordinate 21,513,927, forward strand.
TTCAGAAAATCATCTGATAAAATTCAGCACCTTTTCATGATAAAAACTCACAAGAAACTAGGCATTAGAGGAAGATATCTTAAAATTATGAAAGACATATATGACAAACCCATGGCCAACATCATACTGAATGGGGAAAAGTTAAAAGCATTCCACCTAAGAACTGGAAGAAGACAAGGGTGCCCATTGTCACCACCTTTATTTAATATACTATTAGAAGTTCTAGCCAGAGCAATCAGGGAAGAGGAAGAAATAAAGAGCATTCAAAGAGCAGGTCAAACTATTCCTGTTTGCTGGTGATAGTATTTCATATCTGGAAAACACTAAAGACTACACTGAGAGACTCTTGGAATTGATAAATTCAGCCAAATCTCAGGTTATAAAATCGAAGTATGCAAATCAGAAGCATCTCTATATACCAGTAACAGTCAAGCTGAGGGTAAAATCAGGGACTCAGTACCATTTACAATAGCTACAAAGAACAAAATACCTAGGAATATACTTAACCGACTAGGTGAAAGATCTCTATAAGGAGAAACACAAAATACTGATGGAAGAAACCATAGATGACCCAAACAATTATAAAAACATTTCCTGGTCGTGGATGGGTAGAATCAACATCATTAACGTATCCATACTGCCCAAAGTGATTTACAGATTTAATGCAATGCCCACTGAAATACCATCGTTAAATTTCATAGATGTAGAACAATTATAACCTTCATCTAGAACCAAAAAAGAGCCCATATAGCCAAAGAAATCTTAAGCAAAAGGAACAAATCTGAGATGATCACATTGCTTGACTATAAATTATATTAAAAGGCCATAGGAACTAAAACAGCATGATACTGGTATAAAAGTAGAGACATAGACCTATGAAACAGAATAGATAACCTAGAAATAAAACCATCTACCCATGACCAACTGATCTTTGACAAAGCAAACAACAACATATACTGGGGAAAAGAAGCCCTATTCAATAAATGGGAAAACTGGATAGCCATGCAGAATAATGAAACAAGATCCTCATTTTTTTGCCATATACAAATATTAATTCATAATAGATTAAAGATTTAAACATAAGGTATGAAGCCATAAAAATTTGAAAAGAAAACATAGGAAACACTCATCTAGGTATCAACCTAGGCAAATAATTCATTACTAAGACCCCAAAGGCAATTACAAAAACAACAAATAAATGGGACTTAATTAAAAAAAACTTTTGCACAACAAAGGAAATAATCAACAGAGTCGATAGACAACTTACAGAATAAGAAAATATTTTCAAACTATACATCTGACAAAGGACTGATACCTAGAATCTGCAAAGAAATCAGTAAGAAGAAATAAACCACCCCATCAAAAAGTGGGCGAAAGACAGGAAGAGGAATGATAGACAGATGATCAACAAACACATGAAAAAATGCTCAACGTCAGTAATCATCAGGCAAATGCATATTAAATTTGTTACGCGATACCACCTTATCCCTACCAGAATGGCCATATTTAGAAGTCAAAACACAATAGGGGCTGGCATTGATACAGAGAGAAAGAAACACTTATACTCTGTTGGTGGGACTGTAAATCAGTATGAATTCTATCAAAAACAATAAGCAGATTTGTCAAAGAAAAGTAGACCATTTGTCCCAGCAATCCCACTACTAGGTATCTGTCCAAAGAAATGAAGTGAGTTCATCAAAAAGAAAACTGTACCCAAAATGTTTATCACAGTATAATTCACAATTGCCAAATTGTGGAATCAGTCTAAGTGCCCATTAGTTCATGAGTAGATAAAGAAACATGGAATGAGATCATGTCTTTGGCAATAACATGGAGGGAGCTGGAGATGGTTATCCTGAGGGAAGTATCTCAGGAATGAAAAACCAAACACCACGTGCTCTCACTAATAAGTGGGAACTAATAGATGGGTATTACACACAGGCACTAAAACAATATAAAGAACATAAGAAACCAAAAAGGGAGAAGAGTGTGAGATAAAAACTTACCTATTGGGTACAGTGAACACTGTTCTAGTAATGTGCACATCAAAGGCCTTAACTTAAGCATTTCACAAGGTATCTAGGTAAAAAAAACCCTTGTGCCCCCTTGATATTTTGAAATAAGAAAATAAATAAATAAATACAAATGAACAACAACAAATCTGGTTGGGAAAAAAAAAGAAAATAGAATGGTAGTTTCCAAAGGGTGGAAATGGGGTTTTGTTTAATTGATACGCAATTTCAGTTTTGCAAGGTAAGAGTTCTAGAGATTTGTTGCCCAACAATTTGAATGTACTTGATACTACCGAACTGTAAATTGAAAAGATTACAGTAGTAAATTTTATGTTATGTGTACTTTACTACAGTTAAAAATTGAAAAATAAAAAAACCACACTTCAAAGAACCCTGTGCTCAGGAACAAATATTTATAGAAAAAAGTGCCAAGAAAATTCCATGCTGTGTACAACCCCAAAGTTTATTCTGGGAACAAAGTCACTCTTTCATAAAGAAAGTGTGATGGTAAACTTTTCCTTTCTGTGCAATTTTCAGCATAGTCAGTTGTAGGATAATCAGGGTAATGTGGTACCACTTGTTACCTCCTACTCGAGAGTGGGTGAAAATCAAGTTACATTTTGTTTCCTGATGTATAACTGTTAACACTGTATCATTCGGTTGTTCTCTGCTTTCCCATTTAAACTAATGTCATCAGAGAATACCCAGGTGGAGAAAAGGATTAGGGATAATAAATAGGAGCCATCTCCCTCTCCCTACTCCTTCAGTTTAGTAGCATCTACACAGATGCAAAGTCTCTATGGCCAAGTGTAAATATCCAAGGATCTAGAACAGAATAGTGAGAAAGCTGCGAACCAGCAAGGTTTAAGAGGACTTACCCAAGATGGAGAAAAAGTCTCTGAATTTCCAAAGTTTATCTTTCACTTCTGATGATATAGTCTGAGAAAGTGAAAACTCCCTTATAATTCTGCCACTTCTACCTGCCAGCTTTCATCGCATCACATAATTTCTCAAAGCCTGTGGACATCTCTGAAACCTGAGGCCAGGACCAGAACAGCCTTCCCGCAGCTACCCTGAAGAGTAATGAATAGAAATGAGTTATAAATATAAAATGCTGCATAAATCTTTTAGCACCAAAGACTTGGGATGTTTTAAATACACAAAGGACAGACTAAGAAGACTATCAATCCTGTCTCCAATGTATAGACATTTAGAAAGTGGGATTCCATACATCATTGACTCTTAGAGCCTCAGTTAAAATACATATATATATATGATTTTCATCAATGTAGTGCAAAGTACCCACTTGCCTTTCTTTGGGGAGCTAATTTAATGAATTTCCTGTACATGCTAAAGCCGTGTCAGATGAGGTTACATTTTATTTGCAATACAGGTATACTTATTATGAACAGTTTCCCTAATTCAGAGAGTATTCAGTTCCCTACTTCTCTGCTACCACCTGGCTACATTGGCGGCATTAGATCGAATGAACATTAATGATGAGGTTGTTTGCATATTATATAGCTAACATAAAGAAAAACAATTCATATTTAAAAGAATCAAGGCTGGCAGTTTAAAAACCTTAATAGGGTGTTATTTTCAACTGTGTTGAGTTTTGGTGGGGCATGGTGGCTCACGCCTGTAATCCTAGCACTCTGGGAGGCCCAGGCAGGTGGATTGCTTGAGCTCAGGTGTTGGAGACCAGCCTGAGCAAGAATGAAACCTCATCTCTACTGAAAATAGAAAATAAGTAGCCAGGTGTAGTGGCAGGCACCTGTACTCTGAGCTACTCAGGAGGCTGAGGCAAGAGGATCACTTGAGCCCAAGAGTTTCAGGTTGCTGTGAGCTATGACATGATGGAACTACACCCAGGGAGACAGCGAGACTCTATCCAAAAAAAAAAAAAATTGTGCTGAGTTCTAATATTGAAAAAGTTGGTCTTCATTAAGGACCCAACATTTTAAACTACATTTCTATGAGGGCTCTGAAAATAAGGTAAGTTTGATTGTCACATTTTTTTATAAGTAGTGAGTAACCCTCAAGTGTGTTCAACAACATTTAGGTTTTTTTTTTTTTTTTTTTTTTTTTTTTTCAGAACAACATACAGGCATACACCCGGAAAAATATTACTTGTATGTAAGAAATCCATGTTAAAGAGGAATGTGCAGTTATGTACAACTAATGTAAGAACCTTTGCATAGACCCTTGTGGCATAGTTTTAAAATGAAAAACAATTAGTAAGTAGTTCTGAAACAAAAACTACCTGCATAGTTTATTCAAAAAAGGTGTTTGATCCAATCCGTTAGATCATTTCCATGCTGATGCAGTGCACTGGTAATTTGTCTTCAATGTCCAGCACTATTTTTTGAGGAAATATAGGAAGGAAGGTGAATACTCCTGCAAATCTAGTCTTCATAGGAAAGTTGGTACCATTCTACTCCAAATACATTTTCTTCTTAACCTACTATTCTTATGCTGGTCTGGATTCCTGGAGGGAATGTTCTGGCAACTGAGGGAGATATTAAGAGCAATGTTTTTCTCTTCATTTTATTTTATGAGCCTGATAAACAATGTCCTTAACAGCCTTCTTTGGTGTAAGAGAAATAATTAAGTAAACTAGCCTTTTTTTTTTTTTTTTTTACTGTAAATCAAAAGAGCTAATCAAACTCTTTCCAGAAGGAGTAAAATATTCCTGACTTCCACTTTCCTTTCTGTTCCCATTTCTCAGAGCCCTCATTTCCCCTGGGACTAGATTTCTCAACAGGGGATATGTAGAAAGGTACATAATATAGATAGAACACTGGCTGCAATTGAGGAAAGGACCCCAGAGAAGCCATCATTTTACAAATGAGCAAACTTATTCACAGTTTTCAGATAACTTCTCTAAGGCCAGATTGAGCCACCTTCTCAATTACATTAAATCTGTGTGTGCATGTATTCCACTCACAAGCAGACTCAATAAAGGCCGTACAAAATTAAGAAAAAACAAAAACATGGTTAAATCTTCAAGTTCTCTATCAGAAAAATGGCTAGATATGTTGTTGAACATTACCAGAGGCCATTTTGGGTAAAATATGCCTTTTGTACTTTCTCCAGTCACCACCCAGGCAGGTTAAACCACCTAATGCCCAGTGATTCATCGGTGATTTTTCTTTTTCAAAACAGCTAGTTTTCTCATTATCATTTCAAACCAAAGAGCCTATTAAAATACCAGCTACTCCTCTACAGAGATGCAGTGGATCAGGGAATAATAGCAAATAAACTCTGACGTGAACAAAGAGTTTCAGTCATTTAGTGGTGAAAACAACCCTATTTGTATTTTTAATCATTTGATCATAAATGATCATCACTGACATGTATGGTTAAGTTGTTTTACCCTGTAGTTATTCTTAACTGAAAAGGGGTTAATGGAAATACCCAGACACACATGTTCACAAGAAACCTTACTTCTGAACCCATGATACATTCGAAAGACTTTTCTGGATAGTGTTGAAGACCAAAGTTTATTTTTAGAAAGCAAAAATCAACTCCAAAACCCAAATTTCAGATGATCAAGGCTTATTTCCTTCTCTTCCAATTTGATTAAAACTTTGGAGTCCCAGCTACAGTAAAAGGCTTATCAGATTCCACTTAGAAAGAACTAGTCCTCTATAATTACAGCTTTGAGACGTTTTCTAGGCTTCATCCACTCGTTCAAAAAATGAGCAGTTTGAGGAGTCATAATAAGGTATTGTTCAAGAAAAAAAGAACACGTCACCTCAAATTCAAGTCTTTGCGGCTTTTCACAGAAATCTGGCTCTTTCGCACAATGTTTTGTGGTCAGGGCAAAATCAATTATTCAATGACCTGGGCATAGAGATGGTTCTTTCTCGTTTCAAGGAGGGAGGAATGCCAGGAGCGCAAGTACTCTCCAGTGAAAAGCTGTGCTCGACGCGTTTATCATAGGAGTTGGACGATGTCTCAGGGCACAGATGCCAGGAGTTTAGTTTTGTTTTGAATTTCATCATGCTTTAAAAACCATTTTTCTTTCTGCAGGCCCCTAAAATGCCTTTGAAAAGATCCATTCTCCTGAGTCATCCAAGTGGAGGGAGGACAATGTGAGCTTTGAGTGAATCAAAGACTCTCCCTCTGACTGCTGAGAGGTGGCTCTGTGAGTGTCTTATATATTCAACTTTCAATTACTTCCACTCATACTATACCCCCACGGGTAATGAAGATAAATAGTGTTGCAGTCTTTGGCTACATCCTCAGTGTTTACATCTGGTAACAGCCAAGGATATACTGCTCTGACTCCAGGAGCTAGAAAAATCATTTCGGAGAAGAAATTTTTGACTCTACCTTCTTTCTCTGACCCAGAGAAACACCACAGCAAAGGTTAAGGAAACTTAAACAGGAAAGGGTGAATAGAACCTGAATTCTCTCTTCGTCTGACTTCAGACATCCTATTCTGTAGAGTTAATTGCAACTAATACTACTCAAGTGTAGCAGATGCCCCCTCCTCCCCACCCATATCTCCTCAGGCTTTATCACTTCAGCATCCTGCCCAATGCCGCTATCTGTCTCTCTTTGCCCTTGCACTTTGTCTAGCCTTAAATTCTTCAGTGCTTCTACCCTCCTCCCCTCATACAAACATGAAGCCAGAAGTGCCAGGAAAAAAATGCCTCTTCATTCGAACAGCCTTTGACCAATGATTGAAGTTGGCGTATAACTACCTCAGTGCACTTGTCCCTCTGGGACAAGTCACATATGATTAGGTTACACTGTTTGTGTTTATTAGGTAAAGTTCAAGTTGTAGTTAGGCTCAGCTATTTCTTTAGCAGGGTAAACAGGCTAAGACATAAAGGAAAAAAAATTACAGTGAAATATGATTAGTAACCTGGGGTCCAGGTAACAGTATATCCCTGCATACATATACAAAAGGGCAAGGAAATTTGGCCCTCGTCACTTCTCTTCATTCCCTCCATTAGGCATTGAAACTTATGATTAAGTCTTGATTTCACATAATTAATGATTGCCAAGGCCTTTCAGGATCCCTAGTGTTAAGAACAGAGTGAAGATTTTGGGTTCCAGAAAACGAGTCCTTATATCCTGATATAACACCCCACTCCTTCCTACTCATCTTGTAGTGTTCAGTTGCCTGGATAGCTTTCTTCCCTGACATGAGATTAGTGTCTACCTTGCTTCTCTATTTGGTTGTTGTGGTCTCAAATCTTTCACTATTTCCCTCAGTATGTCTTGTCACTATACCTGTAGCTCCCTGGCTAAGGCTCTCTTAGCTATAAACAGAGATACCCTGAACAATGTAACTTTTTTTTTTTTTCTAAACGACAGAGAAAATTGTATATATTTTCTGTATAAAAAATGATGCTTTGAAGTATATATACCTTAAGAACAAATCTAGTTAATTAATATATGTCTTACCTAATATAGTTATAATTTTTGCGGTGAGAATAGTCATGCTCTTAGCATTTTTAAAGGATACAATTACCTTGTTAACTATAGTTACCATGTTATTCAATAGATCTCGTGAACTTACTCCTTTTAACTGAAATTTTGTATCTTGTGAATAATATCTTTCCCAGCCACCATTCCACTCTCTACTTCTAAGAGATCAACTTCTCTAGATTCCACATAAGGGAAATAGTGTGGTATTTGTCTTTCTGGGTCTGGCTTATCTCACTTAAAATAACGTCCGGCAGGTTCATCTATGTTGTCACAAACGGCAGGATTTCCTTATTCATGGCAGAATACTATTCCAATGTGTATACGCCCCACTTTTTCTTTATTCATTCATCCATTGGTGGGCACTTTGGTTGTTTCTATATATTGCCTGTTGTAAACAGTGCTGCAATAAACATGAGAGTCTGAATTAAAAAAAAAATACTTCAGCATGAACTTCATAGTACAAATGTGTTAGTTTTACTCTATCCTTAGGAGCAGTCAGTTATTCTAATCAGGAATCCATATGCCAGGACTGGTGAGGTAACTGTTGTTCTGAAATATTCTTGATCCCTTCTACAGTGGATGGTTTATCAATCCCACCACTACAATACTGCATTGCATTTGCCTCAGATAAACATTTTTTTTTTTTACTTTTTTTTTAAATTATTAAATCATAGCTGTGTACATTAATGTGATCATGGGGCACCATACACTGGTTTTATAGACTGTTGGACACATTTTCATCACACTGGTTAACATAGCCTTCCTGGCATTTTCTTAGTTATTGTGTTAAGACATTTATATTCTACATTTACTAAGTTTCACATGTACCCTTGTAAGATGCACTGTAGGTGTAATCCCACCAATCGCCCTCGCTCCACCCACCTCCTCCCTCCATCCCTTCCCTCTCCCCTTTCCCCCTATTCTTAGGTTATAACTGGGTTATAGCTTTCATATGAAAGCCATAAATTAGTTTCATAGTAGGGCTGAGTACATTGGATACTTTTTCTTCCATTCTTGAGATACTTTACAAAGAAGAATATGTTCCAGCTCCATCCACATAAACATGAAAGAGGTAAAGTCTCCATCTTTCTTTAAGGCTGCATCGTATTCCATGGTGTACATATACCACAGTTTATTAATCCATTCGTGGATCAATGGGCACTTGGGCTTTTTCCATGACTTAGCAATTATGAATTGGACTGCAATAAACATTCTGGTGCAAATATCTTTGTTATGGTATGATTTTTGGTCTTCTGGGTATATACCTAGTAGAGGAATTATAGGATTGAATGGCAGATCTATTTTTAGATCTCTAAGTGTTCTCCAAACATCTTTCCAAAAGGAATGTATTAATTTGCATTCCCACCAGCAGTGTAGAAGTATTCCCTTTTCTCCACATCCACGCCAACATCTCTGGTCTTGGGATTTTGTCCTATGGGCTAATCTTACTGGAGTTAGATGGTATCTCAAGGTAGTTTTGATTTGCATTTCTCTGATGATTAAAGATGATGAGTATTTTTTCATACGTCTGTAGGCTGTGCACCTGTCTTCTTCAGAGAAGTTACTCTTCAAGTCCCTCGCCCAGCCTGCGATGGGCTCACTTGTTCTTTTCTTGCTTATACGTTTGAGTTCTCTGTGGAAACTTTTGTCGGAGACATAACCTGAAAATATCTTCTCCCATTCTGAGGGCTGCTTGCTTGCTTTACTTACTGTGTTCTTGGATGTGCAAAAAATTTTTAGGTTGATCAGGTCACAGTAGTGTATTTTTGAAGCTGCTTCAATTGCCCAGGGGGGGTCCTCCTCATAAAATACTCGCCCAGACCGATTTCTTTAAGGGTTTTCCCTGCACTCTCTTCTAGTATTTTTATAGCTTCATGTCTTAAGTCTAAATCTTTAATCCAGTGAGAGTCTATCTTAGTTAATGGTGAAAGGTGTGGGCTTCTACAGGTTGCCAGCCAGTTCACCCAGCACCATTTGTTAAATAGGGAATATTTTTCCCACTGAATGTTTTTAATTGGCTTGTCAAAGATCAAATAACAGTAAGTAGCTGGATTCATACCCTGGTTCTATATTCTGTTCCAGACATCTACATCCCTGTTTTTTTGTGCCAGTACCATGCTGTTTTGATCGCAATCGATTTATAGTATAGTCTGAGATCTGGTAGTGTGATTCCTCCTGCTTTGTTATTATTTCTGAGGAATGTCTTGGCTATTCGAGGTATTTTCTGATTCCATATAAGACAAAGTATTTTTTTCAAGATCTTTAAAGTATGACAGTGGAGCTTTAATAGGGATTGCATTAGAATTGTATGTTGCTTTGGGTAGTATGGACATTTTAACAATGTTGATTCTTCCCAGCCATGAGCATGGTATGTTTTTCCATCTGTTAACATTTTCAGCTATTTCTTTCCTTAGAGTTTCATAGTTCCCTTTATAGAGATCTTTCACGTCCTGTTAGATAAACTCCCAAATATTTCATCTTCTTTGGCACTACTGTGAATGGAATAGAGTCCTTAACTGTTTTCTCAGCTTGACTATTGTTGGTATATATAAAGGCCACCGATTTATGAATGTTGATTTTGTCACCTGAGACGCTGCTGTATTCCTTGATCACTTCTAAGAGTTTTGTAGTAGAATCCCTTGTGTTTTACAGATACACAATCATATCATCTGCAAAGAGTGAAAGCTTCATCTCTTCTGACCCTATATGGATACCCTTGATCGCCTTTCCTTCCCTACTTGCGGTGGGTAAAACTTTCATTACAATGTTAAAGAGCAGTGGAGACAATGGGCAGCCTTATGTGGTTCCTGATCTGAGTGGAAATGATTTCAATTTAACTCCATTCAGTATGATATTGGCTGTGGGTTTGCTGTAGATGGCCTCTATCAGTTTAACTAATGTCCCTTCTATACTAGTTTTCTTAAGTGTCCTGATCATGAAGGGATGCTGGATATTATCAAAAGCTTTTTCTGCATCAATTGAGAGAATCATATGGTCTTTGTTTATTATTTTTTATTTTATTATTTGTATTAAATCATAACTGTGTACATTAGTGCAGTCAAGGGGTACAGTGTGCTGGTTTCATATACAATCTGAAATATTCAACGTAGCCTTCATGGCATTTTCTTAGGTATTGTATGTAGACATTTGTATTCTGCCTTTAGTAAGTTTCGCCGGTACCCATTCTAAGATGCACCGTAGGTGTGGCCCCACCTGTTAACTTCCCTTTACCCTAACCTCCCCCTCCCTTCCCCTTTGGTCTTTGTTTTTTAATTTATGTGCTGAATTATACTTGTAGATTTATGTATATCAAACCAGCCTTGAGACCCTGGGAGAAAACCGACTTGGTCATGATGTGTAATTTGCTTGATGTGTTGCTGGATTCTGTTTGTTGGGATCTTGTTGAATATATTTGCATCTATATTCATTAGTGATATTGGTCTGTAATTTTCTTTTCTTGTTGGGTCTTTTCCTGGTTTGGGGATCAGGGTGATGTTTGCTTCATAGAACATGTTGGGTGGTCTTCCTTCTTTTTCTACATTTTGGAACAGGTTGAATAATATAGGTACTAGTTTCTCTTTAAAGGTTTGGTAGAACTCTGACGCGAAGTCTTCTGGTCCTGGGCTTTTCTTTTTAGGGAGATTTTGTATGGTTGATGCTATTTCAGAACTTGATATTGGCCTGTTCAACATTTCCACTTGATTCTGGCTATGTCTTGGAAGGTGACGTGCTTCCAAATATTGGTCAATTTCCTTCAGATTTTCATATTTCTGAGAATAAAGTTTCTTTTTTTTTTTTTTTTTGAAGCTGTAGGTGATTGGATTTTCTTTTTTTTTTTTTTCTTTTTTTTCTTTTTTTTTTATTGTTGGGGATTCATTGAGGGTACAATAAGCCAGTTACACTGATTGCAATTGCTAGGTAAAGTCCCTCTTGCAATCATGTCCTGCCCCCATAAAGTGTGACACACACCAAGGCCCCACCCCACTCCCTCCCTCTCTCTTTCTGCTTCCCCCCCCCATAACCTTAATTGTCATTAATTGTCCTCATATCAAGATTGAGTACATAGGATTCATGCTTCTCCATTCTTGTGATGCTTTACTAAGAATAATGTCTTCCACTTCCATCCAGGTTAATACGAAGGATGTAAAGTCTCCATTTTTTTTAATGGCTGAATAGTATTCCATGGTATACATATACCACAGCTTGTTAATCCATTCCTGGGTTGGTGGGCATTTAGGCTGTTTCCACATTTTGGCGATTGTAAATTGAGCTGCAATAAACAGTCTAGTACAAGTGTCCTTATGATAAAAGGATTTTTTTCCTTCTGGGTAGATGCCCAGTAATGGGATTGCAGGATCGAATGGGAGGTCTAGGTTGAGTGCTTTGAGGTTTCTCCATACTTCCTTCCAGAAAGGTTGTACTAGTTTGCAGGCCCACCAGCAGTGTAAAAGTGTTCCCTTCTCTCCACATCCACGCCAGCATCTGCAGTTTTGAGATTTTGTGATGTGGGCCATTCTCTCTGGGGTTAGATGATATCTCAGGGATGTTTTGATTTGCATTTCTCTAATATATAGAGATGATGAACATTTTTTCATGTGTTTGTTAGCCATTCGTCTGTCGTCTTTAGAGAAAGTTCTATTCATGTCTCTTGCCCATTGATATAAGGGATTATTGGCTTTTTTCATGTGGATTAATTTGAGTTCTCTATAGATCCTAGTTATCAAGCTTTTGTCTGATTGAAAATATGCAAATATCCTTTCCCATTGTGTGGGTTGTCTCTTTGCTTTGGTTATCGTCACCTTAGCTGTACAGAAGCTTTTCAGTTTAATGAAGTCCCATTTGTTTATTTTTGTTGTTGTTGCAATTGCCATGGCAGTCTTCTTCATGAAGTCTTCCCCCAGGCCAATATCTTCCAGTGTTTTTCCTATGCTTTCTTTGAGGATTTTTATTGTTTCGTGCCTTAAATTTAAGTCCTTTATCCATCTTGAATCAATTTTTGTGAGTGGGGAAAGGTGTGGGTCCAGTTTCAGTCTTTTACAAAGACTGAAACTTTTATAAAGTTTCTTATAATATTCATTAAGGAATTTTTCAATTTCTGAGGAGTCTGTTGTTATTTCGTCTTTGTCATTTGTGATTGATGAGATTAGACATTTTACTCTTCTTTTCCTGGTTAGGTTAGCCAAAGTTTTATCTATTTTATTGACGTTTTCAAAAAAAGAAAACAACTTTTGGATTTATTGATCTGTTGTATAATTCTTTTGTTTTCAGTTTCATTTAATTCTGCTCTAATTTTGGTTATTTCTTTTCTTCTGCTGGGTTTGGGGTTGGAATGTTCTTCCTTTTCCAGTTGCTTGAGATGTCCCATTAAGATAACTTCCTCTCTTTCTGTTCTCTTGAGGAAGGCTTGCAGTGCTATAAATTTCCCTCTTAGAACCTCTGGGATAGAGCAAAGGCAGTCCTGATAGTTCGTGTCTTCATTGTCGTTTTGTTTCAAAAATTTGGCAATTTCCTTCTTAATCTCATCTCTGACCCAGCTATCATTCAGCATAAGGTTATTTAACTTCCATGTTTTTGTATGAGTATGCCGATTCCTGTAGGTACTGAGTTCAACTTTTATTCCATGGTTGTCTGAGAAGATGCAAGTAATAATTTCTATTCCTTTAAATTTACTGAGGTTAGACTTGTGACCTAAGATGTGATCGATTTTGGAATATGTTCCATGGGCTGATGAGAAGTATGTGTATTCAGTTTTTTTGGGATGAAACGTTCTGTAGATGTCTGCTAAATCCAAATGTTGGATGGTTAGGTTTAAATCTAAAATTTCTTTGCTCAGCTTCTTATTGGAGGATCGATCCAACACTGCCGAAGGAGTGTTGAAATCTCCAACTATTATGGAGCTGGAGGAAATCAAGTTGGTCATGCCTGTTACAATTTCTCTTATAAATTGAGGTGCATTCTGGTTGGGTGCATAAATATTAATAATTGAAATCTCATCATATTGAGTATTACCCTGAACAAATATGAAGTGAACACTTTTTTTTTTTTTTTTTTTGTAGAGACAGAGTCTCACTTTATGGCCCTCGGTAGAGTGCCGTGGCCTCACACAGCTTACAGCAACCTCCAACTCCTGGGCTTAAGCGATTCTCTTGCCTCAGCCTCCCGAGTAGCTGGGACCACAGGCACCTGCCACAACGCCCGGCTATTTTTTGGTTGCAGTTTGGCCAGGGCCGGGTTTGAACATGCCACCCTTGGTATATGGGGTCGGTACCTTACCGACTGAGCCACAGGCACCGCCCTGAAGTGTCCATTCTTATCCTTCCTTACTTTTGTTGGTTTAAAGTCTATTGTGTCTGCAAATAGAATTGCAACACCAGCTTTTTTCTGATTACCATTTGCCGGAAATATGGATGACCATCCTTTCACCCTGAGTCTATATTTATCTTTTAAGGTAAGATGTGACTCTTGTATGCAACAAATATCTGGCCTGAGTTTTTGTATCCAGTCAGCTAACCTGTGCCTCTTTAGAGGACAGTTTAAGCCGTTCACATTAATGGAGAATATTGATAAGTCTGATAAAATTTTGGATATCCAGTTTTTCATAAGTCCAGTGGACATTTTTAATCCTTTTGCTACTGTGGAATTTGGAGTTTGATCAAAAGTTTCTGAGTGAGTTTACTTTTGTGGTAGAGGATTGGGGTGGTCATTGTGGAGGATAGGTCTGAGAATATCCTGAAGAGCTGGTTTGGTTATGGCAAATCTCTTCAACATATGAATGTCATTAAAGCATTTAATTTCTCCATCATAACTCAGTTTAGCTGGATACAGGATCCAGGGTTGAAAGTTATTTTGCTTTAGGAGATTAAAAGTCGGTGACCACCCTCTTCTGGCTTGAAAAGTTTCCGCAGAGAGATCTGCAGTCATTCTAATATATATATATTTTTTATTGTTGGGGATTCATTGAGGGTACAATAAGCCAGGTTACACTGATTGCAATTGTTAGGTAAAGTCCCTCTTGCAATCATGTCTGGTAATGGATTTCTTCCATCTGGCTGCTTTGAGAATTTTCTCCTTCATATTAGCTTTAGTGAAGTTAACTATGATATGCCTGGGGGATGTCTTATTGGGTTTGAGTTGTGCTGGGGTTCTGAAACTGCTATCTGAATTTCAGAATCTCTTGGCATGTCTGGAAAATTCTCTTCCATAATTTCATGGAGAAGGGCCTCTGTGCCTTGCGAGGCCACTTCATCACTTTCAGGGATTTCAATGAGGCAGATATGAGCCTTCTTCGAATTATCCCAGAGCTCTCTGAGAGAGTGATCTCTTTTTGCTCTCCATTTCTCTTCCTCTTTGAGAGTTTGGGAGTGTTCAAAGGCTTTGTCTTCAATGTCAGGAATCCTTTCTTCTGCTTGTTCCACTCTGTTACTGAGGGATTCTACTGTATTTTTCAGATCTTTGAGGGCTGCAGATTCTTGCTTCAGTGCATCAAAATCTTTGGTGGTTTTGTCTTTAAATTCGTTAAATTCTGGAGACAACTTTTGAATTTCTCCTTGAATTTCCAATTCCAAATTTTCCTGCATTCTATTAATCTTGTTTGCAATCCAAATTCTGAATTTGATTTCTGACATCTTGGCCAGCTGTTTATGAATGGGATCTTCAGTTACATCTGCCATATCTTTCCTTGGGGGGATTGATTTATTCTGGTTATTCAGATTACCAGAGTTTTTCCACTGATTCCACCACATGATTATTTTATACCATTTGATTTTTCCCCTGGAGCTTTGTTGAGGACCCGTACAGTGCTATTGCCTGAAAAACTGGGGACCCGTTAGGTGTGGTGGGGCTAAGTGGTTCTGTCTTATTTTCAGCTGGTCTCGGTTCAACCCTAGGGAAACAGTTACTCTGGGTTGAAGTCTCAGCTGTGGAGAAATACCAGCAATTAAGTCACCCTGCCCCCACAGGCAACAGTTGGTAAAGGAACATCAAATCTTCCTACAACCACACACCCAGGGCACAACCTGCATTGTTCTCGGGCAATTGGCTCAGTTCAAAAGGTCCAAATCAATTGTCTCAGTCAGCACTGTCTCTGGTGGGAGAGTTTAAAAGGTCTCTGGCAACTGGATTGTAGGGGTCTGGTGACTTCTCTGATATGACTTGCTCCAGTAAGTCAGGAGGACCCACCCAGCAAATTAGTGTGGGAAGGTTGATGCCTCCTTCCCCACTTTGCACCTCTGTCACACCCAGTTACTGATAGCCCTGCAGTGCTGTGACCCAGTTGCCTCTAGAATAGATACTCCAGGGGTTTGCACCTGCCTGAATCACAAGGAAATCTATTTCTGCTCAGCCAAGCCGCTGCACTCTGCCTCTATCCAGCAGGGGGAGGTGAGGCCTGACTACCTCGGGTGCTTGATGGAGGCTGGGGGGTGTTCACTCAGTTCTAGCCCCACCCCTGATTGATGTTACTAACAGAACAGAACAACTTTGCAGGAATTTGTTTCTGTCCCTGCTAAATTCCCTGGCAGAAGAGAAGCTGTTTTGAGTTCCCAGAGCCTGTGCCTCAGGCTCTGTCTTTGCTCCTGCAGGTTTGCATTCGGTTACCTGTCAGTTGTAGCCTCCTGCCTTCTTTTGTCTATAGGCTGCCGATCCCCTGAGGGCCGGGTGCATCTTAGGCTCAGTAAAGCAGTCTGGGTCAGCCCCTCCCTGTGAATTTCCTGCTCTGCGCATCCGTTCTGTAGTCCCCACACTCTACCCAGGCCGGTATTGCCTCAGGCAAACCCTTTACTCACGGGGCCTGCATTTCCCTCCCAGATCTGTTCCACAGTGGTTGCCACCTGGGAAGATGCCCGGCTTCCTCTGGTTGCCCAGGGAGACAGGGGGTGTGGCTTCCGAATATCCGGGAGTGAGCCCTATTGCTGCTGCTTTGTGCCTTGGGGCACCGCCACTCAGGTGTGGTTCCCTCTCAGCCGACTGTCCTCTCCTCACTCCCATGCTGCAGAATCGGCACTGACCAGCAGCAGTTCAGGCCCTGTCCACACCTCTCGAGAAGACACCCAAGAATCTGGACTCCTGGGGGACAGGCCTCCAGACCTCAGAGTGAGAGTGGAGGGGAGTTCTGGGAGCTCAGTATTGCAGGTAGAGAATATATACACTTTTATACAGTTTTATGCCTGGCAGGAGAATGCCGTGGCACCCTAGTAGGGGAGGTAGGTCCAGTTTTTAGAGGGTCTCTCCTGTGGAATGTAGTGGGAGGAACTTTGAACTCTGCTCATTTGTTTGTGGGGCACTCCGAGCCGTTCTCATGGGGGAGGGGACTCCCATCCACTTGGTGATGGATTTTGTACCTTTTGTTTATATCCTGGGGTTGCAGCTCACCTCAGCGGGGTTGATGTGCGTTCTTCAACCTTCTCTCTTGTTGCAGCTCTAATCCACCAGGTTACTTGCTAAATTTCTCCTTGCTTCAGATTTGGCCTTTTATTTCCCCTCTAGCCGGGGCCACGGGCATGGAGGGGCAGGGGCCGTGGGGGCCTGCCTCAGGGAAACATTTTATATAAGTTATGTCTGTCCAGCAACATGGACAGAATTCTAGGATTTCTTTGGTTTGGGTTAATATGTCTCTTCTTATCCAATTGTTAATGTCTATATGCATAGCAGAATTTGGTCTGAGACCTGTTTATATTACCAAGTTGTAGAGGAGATGCCTTATCTTCCAAAGCGAGCCTAAGAATTGTGGTGATCAAATTGCCTTACACCTCTTCTCTAGTCACAGAATAGTATACATTTCCCATTATGTACCAGACCATCAAGTTAACTATCATACTGCCAATTATTTTCTACGATAACTACTGGGATTGGTCGCACCTGTTGTCTTGGGTAAGTCTTCCCCAACCCTCATCTTGTTTTGGATGACAGATTTTGACACCATTATGGCTAGTTCCTAACAATTGTTAGTATTAGAGTCATTCATTCAACAATTATTAACTGAAAAGCTTCTATGTACCATGCAGTATTGTAGAGCCAGAGGACATTTCAGTCAACAAAATATATAAGATCTACTCAGTGAGGATGAGAAAAGTAGACATGAATAAAATAATTTCAGGTAACAGTAAGTGCTATGAAAAAATAAGGTGATAAGGTATGGTATTACAGGAAGGTGTTGGCTATTTTGGAAAGAATGATCAAGAAAAACAACTTGGAAGGCTAATAAGAAATATGCTAAGCAAAGATCTTATGCTTTCTACTGAGCTTTTCAGAGTTTTGATAGGATTAGTAATCAGTATGATTTGCAAAGAATAATGGCTCTGAGGGCTCTAGGAGTTCATTTTTAACTTTTTAGGAATAGCCAGATTCTTATCTGTGCCCATGCCTCATCTCATGGTCTAATGAAAATGTGAAAGAATCATTTAAAAAACTGAGATCCATTTAGCCAACTGATGCAGTATAATGCACAATTAGCACTTTGACTTTTTTCAGTGAATTGATTAGTTGGATCAGTTTGTATAAGCTGATTGGTTTAGCATTTTGTAGTCCACAAATAGATGAAGAAAATCATTCGAAACCTAGCTTAACTTAATTAGTATTGATGAAGCACTGAAAATCATAAAATCTGAGATTTAGAAGGGCCTTTAGAGATCTTCCTGTGTGCCCAGGAAGAAAATGAATGAAAATGAAAATGAATTCTGCAAAATTAACCCCCCAAATGCTCACCTTATGCACTCAAAGTCCTCCTGTTTATATTGCTACTTACCAATAAAGGTGTTTCAAAGATTCTTGGCATTTATATTTCACTTACTGTAAGACAGCCGTCATGAACTGTTTAAATTTTATTATATCAAAATATTAAAGGGGTAGAAATATAAAATGATGAGATGGCACAGGGATCCCTCCTAGGGGACTATTGCCTCTCCAAATAGAAATAAACAAATCTTGAGTCCCTTTAGGGGAAGTTGCAAGCACCTGGCTAAGTTCCAGATGTCTTGAAAAGTAACCTGGAAACTTGATGAGAACAATGGACCTCCAAGTGAGCCTCAATCATTTAGTTGGGAACTAAAAGGTAGCATCTTAACATATATTCTTTAAAGTTTTAAAATAATATTACATTGTTGAATGGTCAGTTTGAATCACTCCCCCTTTGGCCGTCTGGTGACTATAGTAATATTTAGCAATGAGTATGTAGAACTTTTTCTAGGAGGAATTCTCCAACTTAATTGTCTAACCTTGTATGACCACAGCTCTGATGGCCTTTCCAGAGAAAGATTTCTAAAATTGCTTTGAGGGATGGACTAGGTGCTGGTGTCAGTGCACAGCTTCCCAAGGAGAATATCTCAAAGGTAACTGTAGTGATATTCAGCAATGAGGTATGTAGCACTTTTTCTAGGATGAGTTCACAAACTTAATTATCGAACTATCTGTCTATCTTGCATTCTTTTTGTCCATTCATTAATTGTTAGGCACTTAGGTTGAGTTTATATCTCTGCATTTGTGAATTGTGCTCTGATAAACATTCAGGTACACATGTGTTTTTGACATAATGACTTCTTTTCCTTTGGGTAAATACCAGTAGTGTGATTACTGGTTTGAATGGTAGGTCTCCTTTTATTTTTTTGAGGACTCTCCATGGCGTTTTTCCATAGAGGTTATACTAGTTCATCAACAATATGATCTCCTATCAAGAAAAGACTCCATGAAAAGACTCCTAGAATTGATAAATAAATTCAGCAAAGTCTCAGGTTACAAAATCAATATACATAAATCAATGGCTTTATAGAATATGCACTAATAATAGTGAAGCTGAGAATCAAATCAAAGACAAAATACCATTTACAATAGCTGCAAAGAACATAAAATACCTAGGAGTATATTTACCCAAGGAGGTGAAAGATCTGGATAGGTGAAGTACAAAACACGGATGGAAGGAATCACTGATGACAGAAACAAATGGAAAAATATCTCCTGCTCAGGCATTGGTAGCATCAACATTGTTAAAATGTCCATACTGCCCAGAGTGATTTACAGATTCAATGCAATTCTCATCAAAATGCCAAAATCATTTTCTACCAATCTAGAAAAAATAATCCTGAATTTTGTCTGAAACCAAAAAAGAGCCCAAATAATCAAAATAATCGTAAGCAAAAAGAACAAATCTGGAGGCGTCACATTACCCAACTTCAAATTACACCACAAGCAAATTAGCATAGTACTGGCTAAAGGTAGAGAAATAGACCAAAAGAAGAGAATAACAAACCAGAAATAAAACCATATAGCCATGACCAATTGATTTTCAACGAAGCAGACAACATATACTGGGGAAAGGAGGACATACTCAATAAATGGCACTGGGAAAATTGGATAGCCACAAGCAATCAAACAGGATCCCTATCTCTCACCACATACAAAAATTAACTCAAGATGGATTGAAGACTTAAATGTGTAACTGGTCCCTCATTGAACAAATTCCAATGATCCCCTATATAATCCTTTCCCTTAACTTTTGATATGTGGAGTTGTTTCCCAGAAATGTGGGTTTTCTGCAAGACAAAGGAACTGAAATTCACCATCCCCTACAAGCTGCCCCCAATGCACTTAGTTCCTGGGTAGTTATACTATGACCTGGCCCAAAGCATGTGACCTGTATGATCTCTATTAGTCCAAGTGAGGGATTTGAGGCAGTTTCACCCATTCTCCTGACAAGACATATCATATTAGACATTCCTTTCTTCCTTAGCAATCTTCGTGGTCTCAACAATTGGATCTTTGTGCCATCAGCAACTGGACTTAAGCTGAAACTCACTTCTGCTTTTGATAAAAATCATGGGGGTGCATCAGGGATTAAATTGCTTATGGTTTGGTGGTTGCACAGTGGGGAGAGACCAAAAACTTCCCTTAGCAGCTACGTGGCAAAATTTGTTGGAGGGTGATTTTGGACTCTCCCACTAATTCTGGCATTGCTGGTCACCATCACTTTGTTACTTGCCTCCTGATTACCTGAGAAGAAAGGGACTCTGGATTTTATATTTGTGTCAGGGGGGTGATGCTATTTGAAGGTATTACCTAGTGGGGGATACCCCTCTCAGTTTGGGGAATTCTAAAGGAATTTCTATTTGTTTTGAGTTGGATAAGCTCCCACCCATTTTGTTTGTAAGAGAAGGAACTGACTTGTTTTGATTTGGTACTCCCAAGGCTTATCAGGTGAAACCATAATCTTGTTTGTTTGGAACCTTGTGAATTTGACTTCGTACTTAGTGTCTATCTGTATTGGTGTGTGGCATGTAAATGTGGAGTCTGGAAAGTTCTTCATTTCTATTTTTTTTTTTTGTCTACTTTAAATTTACTGTTGATGGCATTATAAGTGCAGTCCAAGATCTGGGAGGTTGAAAGACATTTCTCATGGTAGTTTCTCTTGTGGCAGGTTCTAAGACCTGAAAGGTTAAAAGATACTTCCATCTTAAGGTTTGGGAGATTAGAAAACATCTCTGTCCTATCGTCTACGAGACTGAAAGACATCTCTATCCAGGAGGCAAACTGGCCAAGATGCCCAGTGTTGGATAGGGAAAGAGGAATGGAAACATAATGTACACATTTTTGAGTGGAACTTCAGAGGATCTCATGGCTAGAGTTCTGAGATAAAAACTATTGAAACCCTGTGTGCATGTGTTCAGATGTATTTTGTGCATGTACGTGTTATATCTGTCCATGGTACCAAAATCAGCTTTTAAACCCACATGCTTTAAAAATTCACTTTTATTTAGTACTCTTTGATAAATGAGCTGGCTTTTAATAGTAATAAAAGTGTCTTCAAAATTGTCAGTACACATTTTTGGCTGAGTTTACTGGTCATTTTTTTTATTTCAGGGTATAACAGTTTGACAAAGAGTTATAAAACTAAAAATCCAACCAAACCAAAATTATTTATGTTTGCATGATTTTTAATAAGTGAGATAAAATTAATATTGCTTGTTTAATAAAAACAGCTAAATCTCCTGAGTTATTGGCACAAATACCCATGTGTTTAAAGTTCTTAGGTAAAAATGTAGACAGTTCTAAACAAGTGTCAGTAAATTAGAATAAATAAAACTAAGTATATAATAGCACAAAACCAGAAGCTTATGGTCCAAAGTTTATGAGGATATTTTAATTTTGGTCACTCTTTCTGAGTACTGGTTGCAAATTAGTCTGTATTCTTAGACTCCAAAGAGAATCTCAAACAATCTTATTCTTTCTAAGTATTACATGTAATTGAATTTGCACTTACGTAAAGAGATGTTTTGGGACCAGTTGCATTGTTTTTAACATAGCTTGACCTTAATCCTTATGTTAAAGAAAAGTTAGGACTCTGAGCCATTTCTCGAGATGCTAAGGGTTGATGTTAGAGGTTTATTCAGTCTGCAGTCAGGTGATGTCATGTCATGTCAATAAATTTTATTTTGGGATACTGGTACTTTAGAAAGATCAAATTAGTTAACATCTTTAAATAGGATGTGTTCTAAAACTTCTATTGTATTTTTAGAACTTGAAGATGGTACATTGTACTGAATAGCGAGTCTTACTAGAATATATACATTTGTTATTTTGATAGGTATGTTTTTGAAGTGTAAAAGTAATAGTTAAAGAGAAATTTTGTAATTGTTTCTTGGTCTATGTTTTAAATTTCATTTCTCAATTTTTTTCATTTCCCAATCTTTTTTGAAACTATGTTTAGATATTAAATGACTTTATTGAGGGCGTGGTTAATCACATTGGATACTTAATATTCACAGGCTGTCAACATGGCTAAGTAACATACCTCTACCAGGCCAGGTAGCCACAGCATCCTGGCAAAAATGAGACAAAAGTTGGGCCATTCATGGTGCCTCTGGCAAATTTTGGCCCAAAAGGTAGAGCCTAGGTACCTCCCACACCAATTGGATGGAACCCCCCCCCCACCTTGGCCAACAAGACCCCAAGGAAAAAAATAACTTAAAACTGAGTTCTTGGCCATGAAGGGGAGAGAGGTCAGACACATCTTGTTATACCCCCATTCTGTTGGATAAAAGGGGGAAAAACAACTGGAACCCAGGAATACCAGTTTGTTGAAGATCTAAGGTCCATAAACAAAATAATGGGGGATATTCTTCCTATGGGACCTAATTTTTACACCCTCCTTATCTGGAAATTCTGCCTGGTTTTCAGCAATTGATTTAAAAGATGTTTTTGCATTCCTCTTGCTCCCAAATCCCAAGAACTATTTGCTTTTGAATGGGAACACTTATCGAAAGCCAAATGCCAGTATTGCTAGACTGTCCCTCTTCAGAGGTTTACAAAATCACTCCCCAATAATCTTCAGAAAATTCTGACCAGAGATTTGAGGAAAATAATTTTAGGCAGGGAAATGATTTTACGGTACATACACAATACCCTGATAGACTGAGGCAGAATCAAGGCAAGGTATTACGATTGTATCAAATTTATTGGCTAAAGAAGGATATAAAGCATCTCAAAAAAAGTTCAGATCTCATTTCCCATTATTTAGGATTTGAATTGTCTTTTGAAACTCAGAACCTTCTTTCAGATTGGAGAGAGGCTGTAAACTGAATAGCAGCTCACACAGCAATTGGGAGGATCCTTAGGTATAGCTGTGTTTTGCCAGATTTAGATTCCAAACTTCAGGTTAATAGCAAAACCCCTCTATAAAGCCTTAAAAGGGGAAGAAAACAACCTACTTACTTTGACCAGGGAAAGCCACAAGGTTTTCTTGACTATTAAAAATTAATGAATGTCAGGCGGCGCCTGTGGGCTCAAAGGAGTAGGGCGCTGGCCCCATATACCGGAGATGACAGGTTCAAACCCGGCCCTGGTCAAAAACTGCAATAAAATGAAATAAATGAATGTCAATGCATTGGGCCCCCTGGACTTATATAAGCCTTTTGATCTGTTCTAATTCACTCTCACATAGGAGAAAAAAAACTCAATTCAAGTTTTGGGGAAGGGGAACCAGAGAGTAGGGAGAGAGGAGGGGTATGGTGTGCTCCCACTTAATGGGCACAATGTAGGGGTGGATGGCATACCTTCTGGGTGCAGGACACAAGAGGATCTCTCCCTAACAAATTTAAATACTGTGGCCTGGTTGTTTGTACCCTCACATTAACCTGAAATTTAAAAAAAAAAAAAAGAGTAAAAAAAAGTATATGATTAAACATACACTTACCAGCATTCACTAGCCTTACTAATTAAGTGGGTGAAAAATAGTAACACTTTTACTGAGCATAAATGTCCTTACTGAATTTCCTCTATTGTGGATTGTCTGTTCGCATATTTTTCTTGTTTATTAGTTGATCTATAGAGATGTTTGCCCTCAGGTATCTTTGCTGCAAATATTTCTCCTAGATAGCTTTTGGCTTTTTATTTTTTCTTATCTGGAATATACAAAATTATTTGTCCATCTTTTTCTTTGTGACTATCTCTCTCATGCTTAGAAAATCAGTATTTTCTCTGAAGTTTTTGATAAATGATCAATAAAATTCAATTTATTTCATCTTTTTGTTAGATTTTCCTCCTTTATATTAGAAGTATATCTATATAACTCCCCATTGCCCTTGCTTTCAGTCCTTGGTAACCACTATTCTACTTCCCATCTCTATGAATTTGACTAGGTACCTAATATAAGCAGAAGCATATCATATTTGTCCTTTTGTATCTGGCTTATTTCACTTAGCATGCTAAGTTCAAGATTCTTCCATGTTTTGGTATGCATCAGAACTGTATTCCTTCTGAAAGCTGAATCGTGTTCCATTGTATGTACATACCACATGTTATTTATCCATGTATCTGTCAATGGACATGTAGGTTGTTCCTCCCTCTTCTTGTGAATAATGCTAGGATGAACACATATCTATGGTTCAAGTTCTTGCTTTCAACTTTTCTTTCTATACCTAGAAGTAGAGTTGCTGGATTTATGGCAATTTTATGAAAAATAGTTAATTATCTTTTGAAAAGATTCAAATGGTGACTTGAATTACAGATCTTCTGTATTTACCCATGTAGTTTTGGAGCTCTGAATTCTTTTGTGAAGATGTTTATTTCTAAATGTATGTTCATAAAGGTTAACTATTTGTTTTAATAGTTGAACTTGAGAATACAATTGTCATCTTTCAGAATAAAAACGCGTTATTTAGGATTAAGAATTGAATTCAGGTTCTCTAAAACACAATTTGGAGAGAACAAAGCGAAAACATTAAAATATGTCACAGTTTTCTTTTTATTCAGGTCTTTTTTTCAAGGTACCAATAAAAATTTGCAATATTGTTTATTCAGCTTCTACACAACTTTTGTTATAACATCTTAAAAAGAAAGAAAAAATAAACATATTTCTATTGAATGAGATTTTAAGAAAATTATGCTTTATTTCTTTTTAATGAATATATGGAATACTCTAGACTTCTGAATATTATCATTTACTGTTTCCTTAAGTATGCTTTCATTAAGGGTAGTGATTGTTAGTTTTAGTTGAATGCCTTGGATTTCTAGGTACATAATCATGTCATTGCAAAATAATAACCTTGCATATTATTTTTCTATCACTCCCATTTCTTCTAAATGACTTACTGCGTTAATAAAAATTTGCAAAATTCTACCATATAAAAACAATGAACATAGATATTTGTTATCGTTCTTCCTGAGCTTACAAGGACTTTCTCTAGAACTCCGCTATTGACTATAACGATGACAGGCTTGTGATAAGGACTATTAATTATATATAAATGGGTAAACCTTAAATTCCTTTTAAAAAATACCTTTAAATGTTCAATTTTTGCAAACGCTTTTCTGTAGCTATTGTATTATTGACATAACAATATTAGTGAATGTCCTTATATTTTATCATTTCTGTGTTCCTAAGATAAGCCCTGCTTTACGGTGGCAGGCTATTCTTGTATTAAATTGGCGTCATCTCTGTGGTAGTATCTTCTTTAAGGTGTTCATTAATGAGCATTATTGGTTTTAGGGCAGCAAGGAAGCAGAGAACCTCATCCTAAAATCCACAACTAGTATCCAGGAAGAAAATCCATAAGAATGAAAAGGGTGGTGGCCTCATTAAATGACAAGGAAAAAATATTCTTGACAGCATTTTTCTCACCATAAGGCCCGAAAGGCTACATTCCTTAAAATTATGGTGGTTAGCATAACTATAGCTGGCCAATACAAAGTCCCACTTACAAATTGGAAAATTAGGTAAAATGTTAATAAAAGATCATGAAATCCAACTTTAGGACAGTAACAGACCTTTCTGTAATACCCACCCACATCGACCGGTCCATACAGCCTGGATGGAGAGGAAAGCAGTGTCAAGAGACTGCTTTAAATGTTTTAAAAATATGTATTTTAAACTATATTACCTCAAAACGAAGGTTCATAAAAACGTTAGAGAGACATTTCTCTATGAGTGAAAAGCTCCGAACAACTCCACCTCTTAATTCACCACCATAACGTGACCCTTTCTCCAGTGCTTTCCTATTGCTCTGTGACATTTTCTTGGAAACAAGAATGGTATTTTGTGTGTGTGTGCGCCGGTGTGTCCTTCACATCCCCAGAGCGGAGGAAATGTTAAACATTCTGTAAATACCTGAATAAATTAAGAGGAAAATTGTGGAAAACAGGAAGGTACTAGGGATCAACAAAGTGAGGCTTCAAACACAGCACGGCAATGGGGGAAGCAACTGGAAGACACTCTTTGGTGGTGTTCTATCAAATACAATAACATGGCGGAAGAAAGTTCACACTTTTCTGTGCCATCACTTTAACCAAGTATATTAGATTTAGCCAGTGCTTGTGCCCATTTTCTTATATCAATCATTCAGATTTTTTTTTAATCCAAATATGGTCCCTTTGGCAATTGAAGTTACAGGAATAATATCTCTTTTGCGAACATAAACCATAGAAACTTCAGTTGCATGATCTCATCTGATTGCAGCTGTGATTTTGATGTAATCCTTCAGCATGAACATCATTTTCCTCTAATACTTTTTTTCAGTTTCTGGCCAGAGCTGGGTTTGAACCTGCCACCTCCAGCATATGGGGCTGGTGCCCTACTCCTTTAAGCCACAGGTGCTGCCCTAATACTTTTTTAAAGTACTTTTAGATTTGCAGCAAATTTTCAAGTATAGATATTTCCCATATACCTCCTGCCTCCACTCTTGAATAGATTCCTGGATTGGCAACAACCCCTAAAGGGTAAATTTCTTTCTTTTTTTTTTTTTTTTAATTTCAGTTTAGTATGAGGGTACAGATGATTAGGTTACATTGTTTGTGTTTGGTAGGTAAAATCCAAGTTGTAGTTGTGCCCCTCACCCAGGAGATGTGCTGTATACCCTTACGTGACAGCAATCCTCTTGTCTCTATCCCCTTGCTTGCAACTTAAGTTTGTGTTGTTTTCTTGTATGAAGGTGTATTTGTTTGTCTACAGGCTTCATATTAGTATTGAGTACATGGGATACTTGCTTTTCCCTTCTTGTGATTCTTTACTAAAAAAAAAAAAAAACGTGTTTTGACTCCATCCAGGTTAATACAAAAGATGTTAAGTCTCCATTGTTTTATGGCTGAATAGTATTCCATGGTATACATCAGTGATTTTCTTTCTATTTCAGATTAACATGAGGGTACAAATTTTTAGGTTACATTGTTCTCACCTTCAAAGTAAAGTTGTAGAAGAGCCCTTCATCTAGGGGGTGTGCTGAACATCCTCACATTGTATACATTAGGTGAGATCCCACCAATTGCCCCTCTTTGCTAGATAATATTTTGTTTTATGGTTCGTGTGGACATGTAATTGTTTATATAATGGTTTTGTATTAGTATTGAGTACATTGCATTTTTTTTTCCATTCTTGAGATATGTTACTAAGAGGAGTGTGTTCCAATTCTATCTAGGATTCAGGTAAACATAAAAGATGTAAAATCTCTGTCATTTTTAATGGTTAAATTGTATTCCATGGTATACATATACCACAATTTGTTAATCTATTCATAGGTTGATGGGCATTTGGGTTGCTTTCACATCTGGCAATTATGAATTGAGCTGCAGTAAACATTCTGGTGCAAATGTCTTTGTAGCAAAATGATTTTTGCTCTTCTGGGGGGATACCTAGTAATGGAATTGCAGGATCAAATGGGAAGTCGACTCCTAGTTCTTTGATAATTCTCCATACTTCTTTCCATAAAGTTTATTATTAGTCTGCAGTCCCACCAGCAGTGTAGACGGGTTCCCTTCTACCCACATCCAGGTCAGCAGCTGTAGATTTGTGATTTTGTGATGTGGGCCAATCTTACTGGAGTTAGGCGATATCTCAGAGTGGTTTTGATTTGCATTTCTGCTGATTAAAGATGATAAGCATTTTTTCATATGTTTCTTGGCCATTCATCTGTCATGTTCAGAGAATTTTCTGTTCAAGGCTCTTGCCCTCTTATAACTGGGGTTGTTTGTCCTTTTCTTGTTGATTAATTTGTGTTCTCTGGAGATTCTAGTTCTCAGCCCTTTTTCGAATTTGTAACATGCAAAAACTTCTCCGATTCTGAAGGCTATCTTTTTGCTTTGGTTGTGATACCCTTTGGTTGTGATACTGTGCAAAAGCTTTTTAGCTTGATCAAATCCCATGTATTTATTTTTGTTGTTGTTGCAATTGCTGGCAGGGGTATTCTTCATAAAACCTTTTCCCAGGCCAATGTTTTCAAACGTTTTCTCCACTCTCTTCTAGATTTTTTTTTTATTGTTTCACTTCTTAAATTTAAATCTTTTATCCAGCAAGAATCAATTCTTGTCAATGGTGAGAGTTGTGGGTGCAGTTTCAGACTTCTACGCATGGCTAAGCAGTTCTCCCAGCACCATTTCTTGAATGGGAATTCTTTTCCCCAGTGCATGTTTTTGTTAGGCTCATCAAAGACTCCCAATGGCACTATGTGACTGGCTTCATCTCTAGATTCTCTATTCTATTCCATAGATCTATGTCTCTTTGTCCCTACTTTTGTATCAGTACCATGCTGTTTTGATCACTATAGACTTGCAGTATAATCTGAAGTCTGCTAATGTGATGCCCCCAAATTTGTTTTTATTTCTAAGAATTGTATTGGCTATTCAAGGCTTTTTCTGGTTCCATGTGAAACGAAGTACTATTTTTTCAAGTTCTCCAAAGTATGACATTGGCGCTTTGATGAGGATTGCATTAAATCTGCAGATTGCTTGGGGTAGTAGGGACATTTTAAGTACATCCATGATTTTCAACTGGTGTGCCATGAGAAGATCTTAGGTGTGCTGCAAACATTTTTAAAGATCATTAATTAAATTATTTTCAAAAGAATTTCAAAGCGCAGTGAGTATACTCTTTATTTTATTCCTTTTTGGGATCAATTTAAGTGTGCTGTGGAAGTTTAGATTCAAGTGTACTGTGAGATAAGAAAAAGACTGAAAAACATTGGTATATGTATACCACAGTTGATTAATCCACTCATGAATTCATGGGCTCTTGGGTTGATTCCACATCTTGATGATTAAACCTTCTAGTGCACTTGTCCCTATGGCAAATTTGTTTTTCTTCTGGGTAGATAACTAACAATGAGATTGTAGGATCAAATGGAAGGCCTACCCAAAGAGTAGATTTCTTATAACTGATCAACCTCCATTGGCACATCATTGTCACCTGAAGTTCATACTTCACATGAGAGTTCCTTCTTGGTTTTGTATATTCTATGGGTTCGGATGTATGACGTGTCTCCCTTATAATGTCATACAGAATAGTTTTGCTGTCCTAAAAATCCTCTGTGCCCCATCTATTCATTTCTCCATCTCCAAAAACCTCTGAGAACCACTGACCTTTTTACTGTCTCCACAGTTTTGTTTTTGCCTTTTCCAGAATGTCATACAGCTGGATTTGTGCAGTATGTAGCCTTCTCAGATTGCTTTCTTTTACTTAGTAACATCCACTTAAGTCTTTTCATGGATTGATAGCAGAATGAGCACTTCTGGGTTGCTTCCCACAGGCCAAGCCCAGAGTTGTAGAAGAGGATTTGGCAAGGTATTCATAAACTCTGTTCTTTTTCTGTTGGAGTTCTACTGCTCTATTCAATTAGTACTTCGTTTAGTTTAATATCAGGCAAGAAACTACAGTGGGATTGGTCTTAGATGTATACATACTTTCTATGTGTTTGTGGGTTGTCCTTTGCTTTTTTGATGGTATCCTTTGCACAAAAATTTTATAGGAAGTCCAAGTGATCTAGTTTCTCTTTTGTTACTTATACATAATCATTTTTGAGGCTTACACCCTAGCAATTAGCCAGGGACACCAACTTGAAGATAGGACAATGGGTGGAAGATGACACAGGTCTGTATTTTGGTCCAAAGGATCCATGGAGTACGAGTAAGAGAGCCAGATAGCGACTTTAAGTGGCTCTGTGGCTGCAACAGGCCGGGATAGATGGCTGAAAGTTCAGTTGGTTTCCCCCGAAGCTTGAATGGTAGTAGCCATTCAGTTGAGAATGTTAGCACTAGGGCAGGCTAATGTCTGGATGATCCCAAAGGCACACACTCAAGGCAATGATGCCACTTAAAGGAAACCAAGGTTCCACAGGCTGTGATCAGGTCCCTACACTTGAGCAAGTCACAGCCCACAAGAGACTCTGATAACATGAGGTTTCTAGAAGAGTAAAAAAGGCCAGAAGCAGATCTAGGGAAAGCTTATACCTAAAAGAACCCACACAGCCCTATCACATGACACAAATAGTGGCCAAAGGGGCTGATGTTCCCTAGCTATCAGCCTTAGCTAACAGGACTCCTAATTCCCTGTTGCAGGCATAGGCTCACAAGAGTCCCCAGTGACCCAGTTTTCAGGTAGGAGAGTGGTCAAAGATCCTTGAAAGGGCAGGTGTATGGCCAGCAAATTTGCAGTCTACACTGCAAAGGACATACAGTGACCAAAAGAGCTCTCCTTGCTACAATATGGAGGCCAGCTAGTGTTCTGAAGGGGCTCTGTACACCTAGCAGGCAAGTAGACAAAAGAATTGAAGGGTTTCTGAGGCACTGCAAAACTGAAAGGAGGAGGCCAAAAGTACCTTAGCTTCCCCAGTACATAGGCATGCAGGCTTTTGGCCCCAAGGATCACAGGAATCCTAAGGGGTGGGCAGGCTGATCACCGTATGACCCACTAGGGCAGTGGTTCTCAACCTGTGGGTTGTGACCCCTTTAGGGGTTGAACGACCCTTTCACAGGGTCACCTAAATACATCCTGCATATCAGATATTTACATTAGGATTCATAACAGTAGCAAAATTATACTTATGAAGTAGCAACAAAAGTAATTTTATGGTTGGGGCTCACCACAACATGAGGAACTGTATCAAAGGGTCACAGCAGTAGGAAGGTTGAGAACCACTGCTTTAGGCTGTAAGCCTACTGGTGTTCTTGGGAAATGAGGCTCTTTTTGGCCACCACAGCACCTTCTTGATGGTGCCCTGGGCAATTTTCCCCATGCCATTCTTTCTTGCTGCTAAGGTTCTGCTCAACTTCAGACCATCAGCCTTGCCTCTTGCTGGGAAGGGCACTTTTAGCCACCTTCCCTGAAGTACACTGGATTGGAGGGGGTGACAGTGCAGTTGGGCGCCCATCTTGTCTATAGCCTCCTCACCCCCTGAGGTTGCTGTGATCTTTTTGGCCACTGTTGTATCTTCCAAATAGTACTTCCAGAAAATTTTCTGAGTGTCAGCCTGCCAGCTGGAGTTCCTTTAGTTCTTAAGTTCACTTGTCTTCCCCCTTACTGGGGAAATTGGCAAAATTGTGGCCATTTCCTCTGCAGTGCACTGATGTTCCAAGGCCCATATGATCACTAGCGTAGCCAGCCTTCCCCACCTGAGAGTTCTTGGGCTACAAGTTTGTTGACATGCTGAGGAACTGACTCCTTTTGGCCAGAGTCTTAATCCTTGTCCTGTCTGCCTGGAGAATATTTTGGCCATCAGCCCTCCCATGTGCTATGTCTCCATTTGTCCCTCCAGCCTTCGCCCTTACTGGCTAACAGAGATCCCTTTTGACTACCTTCCCTGCAGTATGCTGATGCGATAAGTGCCTCTCTAGTCACCACTAACCTGGCTGCTCTGAGCTTCTTTTGATACTTTGAGCCACAAGCCTTCCCGTGTGCTGCAGAACTATGATTCATTTCTCCCATAGTTGTATCCTTGCACTGGTGCCCTTGGGGAAATTTTCAGGTACCTGTTGCCCCACATGGTAGAGTTCTACGTATCTTTCTGGCCTTCCCCTTTGGTGTGGAACTGAGAGTACTTTAAGTCACTTTCCCTATATAGTTCAGATGCCTTAGTGCAGTGTTTTCCAACATTCCTTAATGCCATGGCCCTTTAAACACAGTTCCTGTGGGTCACAACCCACAGGTTGAGAACCGCTGACCTAGAGGAAACTACAGTGAGTGAAAGGAGGAGTAGTTTCCTAGCATGCAGGCTGGCTTGTGGAACAAAAGATCATAGGAATCCCACTGAGCAAGCAGGCTAGTGACCAGATGGGCTTCCCAGGTAGTAGTCATATGCAAGGAATACAGCCTCAAATGCTCTCCATTCCGCAGCACAGGGGAAGGATAATGGCCAAAAGCACTGGAACCATAACATGTGTTCAGGCTACTGCCTGAAAGTTGTCCAGATAACCAGGGGAAGGATGAGGTGAAAGGAGCCACAACTTTCCCAGCTTGGGCTGGCTTGTGGCCCCACACATACCCAAAATCACAAATGGAGGGCAGGCTTGTAACTGTATTGGGCAAATAGGCCTATTTGCATGCTAAGAACATAGCCCAAAGTGATCTTGGTTCCCCAGCAAGAGTGGAGGCTAATGGCCTAAAGTATACTGGAACCCTAGTGCTAGGGCAGGTTGGAAAGAAGAATCTTTAACAAGGCACTATGGTCATCTTACTACATTGGCCAAAAAGAAGCCTATTTTCCTAGAACAAAAGCAGGCTTGCAGCCCAAGTATTCCTACAACCTCTGTGTGGGTACAGTGGTGACTGGTGGACCTTGGGGCACCAGTGCCTTGGACGGAAGGTGACTAGAAATGTTCCTATTTCCCTCGCTCAGGGGAAGCTGATGGCCTGAAGTACCACTAGAAACCTAGTACACCTTCTACCACCTTGAGGAAACTACGGTGAGTGAAAGGAGAGCTCCCCAGCATACAGGCAGACTTGTGAAACAAGGGATCACAGAGATCCCACTGGCTATGTTCAATTCAATAAATTGTATCAATTTTTATAATATAGGTACCTGAAAGGAAGAAATGTCTTATTCAGATAGACTCAACACCTATGTGGGATCCCCAGGCAAAAGTGCTCTACAGAGAAAGTAGCCTAAAATGCTCTCCTTTCATTTGGAAAGGGGAAGTTTGATGGACAGAAGAACACCAGAACCCTTGCACCTATTCAGACTACTGCTATAAGGATCAG
Source organism: Nycticebus coucang (assembly GCF_027406575.1). NCBI lineage: Eukaryota > Metazoa > Chordata > Mammalia > Primates > Lorisidae > Nycticebus > Nycticebus coucang. Next base: position 21,546,825 of record NC_069804.1, read on the forward strand.
ACTGTGGGCAAAAGAAGTCTGTCTGTGTGCTGAGAAAGTGTGGTTCATGTCTCAAACCTCCCCCCCAAAAAAAAAAAAACCATGTGGGGAGAGGAGGTTAGAGAGCAGATGGATGCTAGTGTCAACAGCAAAGGTGAGCAAAGCTTCATTTGATCCCTCAGTAAGTGGAAAACCTAGATTCTAGTAACCTTAAGAAAGACGGGAGCCCTTGTGCTAGAACAAATTGTATTCTGGGAAGGTCCCCAAGATAAAATCATATATGAATGACAACAGCTAAGAGGGACCATAGTTTGCCAGAATGCAGACCAATTTGTGGCCTTAAAGATCCTCCCAACTCCAGCAGGTAGGTACGCTAGTGATTGGACAGGCCTCAGCTGGGTAAGAGAGAGGCACCTGAAATGCTCTCAGTTCTACAGAAAGTTGGAAGGGTAATGGCTAGAAGGAGCCTGAAACCTAAGAACTACAGCAGGCTGGTAGCCAGAAAGAACTTTAAGGCACCTGTGTACCAGGCAGCAATGGTGGCTGAAGGGGACTAGATATTTTCTAGGCAAGTGCACATGGAGACTCCCCACGTTTTGTTATGTGTGCATGCAGAGAATCCTGCATGGGGGCCAGAAAACCCCTAATACCTTGACAGGGAAATTGATACGAGAATAGAAAGTTCCATTGGTCCACACCACTAGAGTGATATAGTGGCCCAAATGATTTTTGTTTCCTTAGCTAAGAGGCTCGTTATGATGTGCTGGAGTCCATAACCCCATGTACAGATAGGCAAATTACTTAAAAGCCTTCCAGCCACCACTGCATGGAAGGACTCATGGCCAAAATGTCCTTGGTTCTCCAGCAAGCCAGAAGGCATACAGCCAGAAGAATACCGAAACCCTAGTACATGGGAAGGCTGGTTGCTGGAATGTTCACAGCATAAGGGTATAATGGTGAGTGAAAGAAATCTCTAGCAGTGGGTAGGCTTATGGCTTAAAGAGTCCCTAGAACTCCAGCAGGTGGGCAAGTTGGTGACTGGAAGGGACTGCAGAGTCCCAGTACATGAGAGGAAAGGTGACCTAAAGTGTACCATCTCCAAGCATTAATGGTGGTTAAAAGGAGCCAAAATTTCCCAGCCTATGGCCCTCAAAGGGCCCCTTTTGTATCTGCCAAAAAATGCCTCAGGTGGCCAAAAGGTCATGTCCTCAAAATGATAGATAGACTAGGGTATGGCCAGTAGCCAAAGGGGCCTGTGGTTTCTTAACACTGGAAAAGACAAGTGTTGGAAGAGTCCTTGGTTTCTCAGAAGGTAGACTTTTGGTGATCCTTATTCCATCATTTTCACTAATATCACTAGTGTCAATATTTGTTTTTATTCTTTCAGTAGATTGTGGGGGTACCTACATTTTGGTTATAGTGTGCTTTTGTAAATTTATTTTTTGAGACAGTCTCACTCTATTGCCCTGGGTAGAGTTCCAAGATATCATGGCTCACAGCAACCTCAAATTTTGGGGTTCAAGCTATCCTCCTCCTGGGACTACAGGCACCTGTCACAATGCTTGGCTAGTTTTTAGAGACAGGCTGGTCTTGAACTCCTGAGCTCAGGCAATCCCCCTGCCTCAACCTCCCAAAGGGCTAGAATTACAGGCAGGAGCCCCCATACCTAGCCTCCTTTTATAAATTTTAAATAAATTTATATGTGTGCCCCTCACCCAGAAAGTGTGCAATGTTCCCATGCAAAGTAACCATTGGGTGGAAATTTACCTTTTCCCTCCCTTCCACCTGAATTTCCTTGAGTTTTGCTTTCTTCCTAGCACATAGGTGTTGATCAATTAGTTCCAATTCACTATTGAGTACCTGTGGTGCTTGTTTTTTCAAGTTTTGTGATACTTAGAATGATATCTTTTGTAACTACCTGGATGGAATGTGAGACCATTTTGATGGCTGAGCAGTATTCCATTGTATACATATACCACATTTTATCATATGATATATTAATGGGCACTTGGATTGTTTCCACATCCTTGCAATTGTAAACTCTGCTATAAACATTAGAGTACAAGTGTCTTTGTTATAAAATGTCATTTTTTACTTTGGGTAAATCTCTAATACAGGGATTGTGGGATCAAATGGTAGGTTTACTTTAAGTTCTTTGAAGATCATAGCATTTATTTATTCTTTGAAGATCAATGCATTAATAAGCATTTATTTATTGAATAAATTGGGGCTAGGTCTCAAGGGAAGGCCTTTATATATATTTTACTCTTTGTTTGCTCAGAACTATTGTCTTAGAAATGCCCATTGAGTGTCTGCATATTTTAAGTATGCAAGCTATGGTCCATTCAACAAATTGTATCAAATTTTATAATACAGGTACCTGGAGGGAAGGAAATGTCTTATTCAGATAGCTAAGTAACTAACTATGATTTTTGAAAAGACATAACTAGTGCTAACAAATGCTCTGGAGAAGTGTTTCTCATATTTTCATGTGCAGATGTATCATCTGGAGCGCTTGTTACAAATTCTGATTTAGCAAGTCGGAGGTGGGGTTTGAGATGCAACAGAGCTAATAAGTTCCCAGGTGATGCCAATGCAGATTGACCACTTTTGAATAGCAGAGATCTAGAGCTACAGATCTACAAGCCACATGTGGCCAATTAAGTTTAAATATATGTAATTAAACAAAATTTAAAACTTAGTTTCTAAGTCTCACTAACCACATGTGGCTGGTGACTAGACACAAAGATACAGAACATTTCCATTTTCACGGATAGTTCTCTAAGGAATAAATGACTATATATTGAAAGATTCAAGATATCGTTTGTGAATGTTGGCTACACATGGACATAGGGGCATTCAGAGTCCTGAGACAAGATAGCTCACCAGAGATACCAGCTGCCAGATCATTTAGAAACAATCATAGAAAGGACGTAATTCTGAGGGAAAAGTGCCAGAACCTGCCTCTTCCTCTCACTGTAGGCACCAGATTGCTTCTCCACCGACTGTGCACCTTTGGCCTCCCACTAAGGGTTTCAGCCCTCTAAGTTTTCATCTTGTTAATACCCAGACAAACATTTCCAAACTCCAGGTTAGATTGTGGGAGCCACAGGGGGCCAGTGGGTCCTGGGGGATCTGTGTGATCTTAGAGCCTCAACATTCCAGACTGGTTGCATTCCAGAGAGAGAGAGACAGAGATGAACAAGAGTGCCAGATTTCCTCAATTAACACTCTCTCTCTCCCATTCCCCTCTCCCACCCATGGCTACTGACAGAGATAATTGAGCCAATGCTCTTAGAAGCTGCTGTTTCCCCATTGTTGGTACTTACACCATACCACAGCTTCAACAGACAGAAGGGCTAAAACATTTCCTCTTAAAGACCTGCAGAGAACTATGAGGTACTTGGACTATTAGCTCTCTTCTCACTGTTTTTTTTTCTGGTGATTCTTGCCAAGCTTCTCCATGAGAGCAGGGTATACACTAAAGCAGAGGAACATCAAACCTGCTTGAGCACCTCATAGGCAATTTAGCGCCAGTACCCTGGCGTGGTCAGGGATTGGTCTTTGGGGACCCCAAGACAGGATCACAGGCCATCTCCAATACACCTGGGACTTGATCGTGTTGCTTGGGTGCACATAAGGGAGACTTGTGGACTAAGCTCAGAAGGTAATGGAGGGAGCCGGCATGGGCAGAGATGAAAAGAGAGCACCATGTGGGTCCCAGCCACATGTCACCAGTGAAGCACTTCTCCCCTCACAGGGAGACCATGATCTCAGCCCAGGGCAGGATCCTGGACAGACAAGTTCTCAACCCCCAGCACCATTGTTGGGGGAGCTCAGCTAGGTTGAGTTTCTCCCTGCTGCTAGATGCCAGAGGGAAGAAAAGCAAAATCTGCTCCTGATAGCCAGATTGTGAATCTCAGACGGCTCCACCCACACAAGTAGAATTTCTGGCTGAGTGGCTGGCCACAGAAGCCCCTCCCTAGCAGCTTTCCTTGGAAGCTGGGAGTAGACCTTTGACCACTTCTAAAATAGCTACCTTGTCTGATTCCTGTATTTAGGTTCATTCGTTCTTTACAAGGTTTTTGTTTCTAATCCTTATCTTAAACAGTTATTAAGTCTTTTTAATTTTGTGAATGCAAAAAATGGAACCCTGAGGGCAAACTTACCCAATAGTCATGCACAACATCATTCCCCACTCAGCTTTGCTGTGGCAGAAAACAACACTCAACTGGAAGGTCCAGGCCCCTACCCACCACCTGGGGCATTCAAGTGATTCTCCTGAGGAGCTATGGACAGTCACAGGTACCCCCAAATATACTGTAACTTGTTCTTTCTGCCAAGTACCACCTATTGATAGAACAATGTGTACAGCCCTTTATAGCATTTACTGACTCAGTTATACAGGGTGTGGTTGATTCTTGCCCACAAGCACCATCTCAGAGGTTAAAATGGGCATGCCGATACAATTTACACTATTAAAACAGGGCTGAGGAAAGAGAAAGTATTTCAAAGACTTTCATCCTCTCTCATTAAAGAAAATCTGGTATACACAGCTCATCACTGCTACAGCCTACAGACAACTATCAACTGAGAAAACCACCACACTAAAGACTATAAGGATACTTATAACAAAGGCATTCATCCAGCCCTAAATCACCAAAGAACCCACAAGCAAGGCCAAAGTTTCTTACTAAACATATTCTATAAACACTCTTTACAACTGAGGGAGTGGGAAGCCCCCATCTAAACAAAAGAAAATGCAAAAACAAGAAGTGACAGCTGCCTCCAGCTGAGAAGGAATCAGGGAAAGAACGCCCTCTACAAGAAATACCAGTACTCTTCAATATTTTCATTTTGGTCAAGATTTATTGCTAATGACAAAGAATTGCAAATATGGATTATAGGGGTGATTGATAAAAATCTAAGAGAAAATGGAAAACCAACTCAAAGAAACCACAAAATCCAAAAAATGAATGACAATTTTACTAAAGAGATAGACACATTAACAAAAAAAAAAAACAAACAAAAAAAAACAAATATAACTTCTGGAAATGAAAATTTTATTTAAGGAAATTAAACACAAAATGGAAGTTTTAAGAACATATTATAGCAGAGAGAATAAAGAATCTCAGAGCTTGAAGACAACTCTTTAAGTCAGTCAAAAATAACAAGAACAAACAAAGCCCATAAGAAATATGGGATTATGTAAAACAGCCAAATATAAGAATCACAGGCATCCCTGACAGTGAAGAAGAAAACTCATAAGGGCTGGGAAACCTATTTGAGGGAATAATTGAGGAAAACTTCCGTGGTTTTGCTAGAGATTCAGCCATCCAGGTATGAGAAGCTCATCAAACACCTGGGAGATTCACTACACTCAACATGAAGGAGGAACGCCTATGAGGTGAAAACATCAACTTACAAAGAAAAGCCCATCAAGCTAACTTCAGACTTCTCAACAGAAACTTTACAAGCCAGGAGGGATTTGAGCCCCATCTTCTGTCTTCATAAACAGAAGAACTGACAGCTTAGAATTCTGTATCCTGAAAAAGTATGTTTCATATATGAAGGATAAATAAAGACTTTTCCAGAGAAGCAAACACTGAGGGAATTTGTCAAGACCAGAGATGCCTTGCAGGGAATACTTGGAAATGCATTTTACACAGATCAGCCCAATAGACACCCACCAGTATAAAAGCACCCAAAAGCTAAAGTTCAGAGCTCATACAAAACAACAGCACAAGAGGTAAAACAAAGCAATATAGTACACCCAACAGGATGAACAGAACAGAATCCCACATATAAATTCATTCAATCAACATCAATGATCTACTCAAGATACACAGGCTGGCTAAATGGATGAAAGAATACAGCACAAGTATATATTGTCTCCAGGAAACACATCTAACTCACAAGAACTCATACAGACTCAAGGTGAAGGGATGGAAAAAAAATTTACACACAAACAAAAAAAATGTAGGCATAGCCATTATCATATCAGATAAAACTGACTTTACATAGACAATGGTAAAGACAGACAAACATGGTCATTATATAATGGTAAAGGGAGCAATTCAATAGATAACAATCCTATTTATGTACCTACACAGGAGCACCCAGATTTAAAAAGCCAACCCTACTAGGTCTAAGCAAAGAGATAAATAGCTGCCTTGGAAGTGTAGGGGACTTCAACACCGTGCTGACAGAACTTCAGTGATCATTCACGCAAAAAATAACAAAACACTGGACTTAAATGGGACTTTAGAAAAAATAGGCTTAAACTTTTTTACAGAACATTTTACCCCCAAACTTCCAAATATACATTCTTTACACCAGGGCCTAGAACATTCTCCAGGTCTGATCACATCTCAAAAAAATACAAGAACATAGAAATCATACTCTGTAGCTTTTCACACCACAGTGAATAAAACCAGAAATTATCTCAAAGAGAAACACTCAATACTTCACCAAGTCATGGAAATTAAACGAGCTGCTAGGGAACTATTTTTGGGCCAATCGTGAAAATGAGATGAAAATCCAAAGATTCCTTGAACTGAATGACACAAAGGACACAGGCTATCAAAATCTAAGAGACACAACAACAGTAGGGGAAAATTCATACCCTTAAATGTCTATCCCAAAAATGTCTCAAGGAAGAGAAAACAAAACCCAAAGCTAGCATAAGAAAAGGAATAACTAAGATAAGAGTAGACCTAAATGAAATGGAAAACAGAAAAACAATACAAAGGATCTATGAAACAAGAAGTTTGTTCTTTGAAAAGATAACGGACAGACTTCTTGCTAGATTATCTAGGAATACAAGAGAAAGAATCCAAATAAGCTCAATCAGAAATGAAAAAGGACATATTATAATTGACACCACAGAAATAGAAAATATCATTTGTGAATATTTGTTGAGAACCAGCGCAGCAAAGGGGAGCGAACCAGAGTGGAATTGGTGGGGGATGAGGAAAATACAGCACAAGAGAAGACATGGAAACAAAGGATGGGCCCGGGAGGACTGACTGAGCTGATGGCTACAGCCAACACCAAAGCACAAAATCAGCTTTATTTCATAGTATCTGTACAGGGTTGTCCAGCAGGAGGTAGCATAGACAACATGGGGAAGTAGCATAAAGAAAAGACATAGTTTTGGTCTTACAGTACAATAGGAAAATGTTAATGGTTTCTGCTTTAACATATGACAAGAAGTAAGAAGGGTAAGATCACAAGGATCTCAGCATAATTGACAAAACAAAGAACTATGTGACTTAGTGGTTACTACTTAAGACAAGGAGAAAGAAGGGAAAGATCTCAAGGATCTCTACAGTAACTAGACAAAGGGCTATGTGACTTCTGGCAGAGGGAGCATGAAGAAAGGAATAGGGTCATTTTAGGAACAGAGGAGAAGCAGTTGGGGGTTCATTCTCTGACTGTTCCCCAGGCTCTGAGGGCTCTGCCATCTCACAGCCCACTCTCTACAAATATTATGAAAATCTCTACACATATAAACTCAGAAATGTAGAGCAAATGGACAAATTCCTATAAACACACACATCCAAAGACTCAATCAGGAAGAACTAGAATTCCTGAATAGATCAAAAATGAGTAACGAGATTGAAGCTATCACGGGCAGTGCCTGTAGCTCAGTGGGAAGGGCGCTGACCACATACACCCAAGGCTGGCGGGTTCAAACCCAGCCCAGTCCAGCTAAACAACAACTGAAACAATACCAACAAGATTGCAGCTGTAATAAAAAAAAAAAAAAACAAAAAAAAACTGTCCCCCACCAAAAGGCCTAGACAAGGTAGAATCACGGCCAATTTTTATCAGACATACAGAGAAGAGCTGGTACCCACACTGCAGAAATTATTCCATAACATAATATCCTCCCCAGCTCATTCCACAAAGCTACTCTCACCTTGATACTAAAACCAGAAAAGAACACACCAAAGAATGAAACCTATAAAATAATATGCCTTATGTGTACAGATGCAAAAATCCTCAATAAAATACTAGCAAATCAAAGAAATAATCCACCATGATCAAGTTGGCTTCATCCCTGGAATGCAAAGATGGTTCAACATACACAAATCAATAAATGTTACTCACCACACAAACAGAAGCAACAGCAATGAATATATGATAGTCTCGGTAGATGTGGAAAAAGCATTCGCAAAATTCAGCACCCTTTGTTGATAAATACCCTCCACAAACTAGGCATAGAAGGAACGTATCTCAAAATCATAAAAACCATATATGACAAACTCACAGTAAACATCATACTGAATGGGGGAATGTTGAAAGCATTCCCACTGAGAACTGCAACAAAACAAGGGTGCATTGTCACCACTTGTATTCAGCATAGTGCTGGAAATCCTAGCCAGAGAAATCAGGCAAGAAAAAGAAATAAAGTCTATCTAAATTGGGAAAGATAAGGTCAACCTATCAATTTTTGCTGATGAATGATCTTCTATCTAGAAAACTCCAATATTTCATGAAGAAACTGCTGACATTGACAAATAAGCATAGTCTCAATGTACAAAAATCAGTAGCATCTCTATATACCAATAACAGTTAAGCTGAGAGTCAAATCAAAGGCACGATACTGTTCACAATAACTACAAAGAAAATAAAATACATAGGTACATACTTAATCAAGTAGGTGAAAGGTTTGCCTAAGGAGAACTATGAAACACTGAGGAAAGAACTTGGAGAGGACAGAAACAAACAAAATCGTATCTCGCTCATCGATCAACATTTTTAAAATGTACATACTTTCCACATTGATTTTTAGGTTCAATGCAATCCCTATCAAAATGCCAATGTCATATTCACAGATCTAGAAAAATTCATTGTACTATGTTTGGATCCAGAAAAGAGCCTGAACAGCCAAAGCAATCTTAACACATTGTTGACTGGCAATTTTACACAGAAACTATGTCATATCACCAGCTATTATCCTGGTGACACGATCAAGAAAGCTTTTACAATATCCTACATTACCCTGTGTTTTAAAATTGCAACAGCTAAGGCAAGTGCAAACATGAGTTAACTTGTGTTCTGTCAATAACATTTGGGCATGAAAGTTAACTCGTGACCCATCAACAATGTGTAAAGCAAAAAGAACAAATCCAGAGGCATCACATTATCAGACTTCAAACTACACTCTAAGCCTATAGTAACCAAAATGACATGGTGGTGTTACAAACATAATGGCATAGATTACAGAATACAGAAGATAGATTAAAAACCATCTACCTACAGCTGATATTTAACAAAGCAGACAACAGCACACAGGAGGAAAGAAGGCCTATTCACTAAATGGTGCTTTGAAAATTAGATAGCCAGATGCAGAAGAATGAAATAGGATCTCTCACTATAATTATTAATAAAAGATAGATAAAATAATTAAATATAAGGCTTGAAACCATATGAATGCCAGAGGAACATGTAGAAAAAATTCTTCTAGATACAGCCTAGGCAAAGAATTTATAACTAAGACCCCAATGGCAATCATAGCAACAACAAAAAGAAATAAATAGGATTTGATTACACTAAAAAGCTTCTGCACAGCTAATGAAATAATCAACAGAGCAAAGAGATAAGCTAAAGAATGGGAGAAAATATTCATAGTCCACACATCCAGTAAAGGGCTAATATCCACAGTATACAAAGAACTCAAGCAAATCAGCAAGAAGAAAGCTAACAACCCCATTATAAAGTGGGCAAAAGCTTTTCAAAAAAGATAGACAATGGCCAATAAACATATTAAAAAAATCTCATCACAGGCAGCGCCTGTGGCTCAAAGGAGTAGGGCGCCAGCCCCATATGCTGGAGGTGGTGGGCTCAAACCCAGCCCCCGCCAAAAACTGCAAAAAAAAAAAAAATCTCATCACTAGTCATCAGAGAAATGCAAATCAAAACCACAATGAGCTATCACCTTACCCCTGGTAGAATGATCTTTATTTAAAAAGTCCAAAACAATCCTTATACACTGGTGGAGGGACTGCAAATTAGTATAACCTCTGTGGAAAACAGTATGGAGATTCTTTAAAGAACTAAAAGTGGACCTATCATTTGATGCAGCAATCCCACTACTGGGTATTCACCCAAAGGAAAATAAATCATTTTATGAAGAAGATGCCGATACTCAAAGGTGTATTGCAACACAATTCTCAACTGCAAAGAGGTAGAATCAACCCAAATGACCATCAATTCATAAGTGGATTAACGAAATGTGGTATATGTATACTATGGAATATGACTCAGCCACAAAGGAGGATGAATTAAGTCCTTTTGCATCAATTTGGATGGAACTGGAGACCATCGTCCTATGTGAAGTCGCTAAAGAATGGAAGAACAAACACCATATGTACTCACTATTATATTGGACTAAACTGATGAGTACACAGGTGCACAGAGGGAAGTAAAACTTGGTGGAAATCAAGTAGGGGGGAGAAGTAGGAGAGAGGCAATGAGGTACAATGAACACTATCTTGGTGATGTGCATATTTATAATCCTGACTCAAGCATAACAAAAGTTATTCATATAACCAGAAACATTTGTACCCCTGTAATATTTAGAAATAATTTTTAAAAGCAGCAACATTCAATGTGGAAATACTAGAAGGTAGTTGTATGCACTGGAAATAACTGGATCTCTAGGTTGAAAGAGGCCCAGTATTGAAATCTATGTCTGACCTTTACAAGCTTTGTAATTCTGACAGAATTAAACTATCCCAACCTTGGTTTACTCAGTGTAAAAATGTCTGTCACAAAGTAGGCATAAGATATGTGTGAAAACGTCTGCAGTGTCAGTCCCAGTAGTTTCCCAGCTCTATAGCCCTCCTTTTTCCCCTCAAAGCTGCAGTCACTTGTTCCCTACTTATATTCTCGTCATTGTCCTTGATTCCCAAGTTCAGAGTTGTGAGTCATCTAAGCAATTCTGGCCCCACATGCCCTTTATTTGGAATCATTTACTATATTTCTTATCATAGGGTGGTGAGATACTGGAATTGATGGGAAAACATTAAGTGCCAAGGTTGAGAGGTCAATTTGCATTGGATAGACAACAGGGAGACAATGCTTTTGAGCATGTTATTGTAAAGAGTGAGATATGGTTTGGGAAAGTTAGCAACAGCATTTAGCACAAATTATCGGTGAGTAATATAACTCCATAGCAGGCTAAAGATGGGAATAGAAAGGTAGGTGGGGCCACATTAGCGTAGAGCTAGTGTCCTTGAGTTTAAAGCATATGGGGGCTATTCAAATAGATGTAAACATCCAGTGAGAGAATGGAATTTGGGAGAAATATCAAAATGACAGCATGAGATAAACCAGTCTTCTGTATGCAGAAGTAGTTAGAGCTGTGGGAGAAGATTAAAGCATTCAGACAAACACATGAAGAGTTGTAGAGCAGGGAGAGATGCTTGGGAGGCAATGACACTTAAGATATGATTAGAAGAGAATCCTGTAACTGAAATTTTGAAAGCAATCATCAAAAAATGAAGAGAATCAAGACTTTCAAGGATAGCATGATAAGTAGTATCAATACCTAAGAACAACTCAGCATTATAAGGTTTAAAACATGTCCATTGGATAGTTCCCTGGTGTCCTTAGGAAGAATACATTAGTGGAGTGTTGAGAGTAGATGCCATAATCCCTTGAGATGTAGATGACTGAAATCCAATAGGGGACCAAAAAAAAAAAACAACGTGGGACCAAAGGAATAAGGAATGAAGGAGGTAGAATAAAAGAGGTGACTGCACATGCAGAGGAGTCATTGTATTTTTCAGACCACAAGCTTTTAATAGACATGGATATATCACAAGGTAGGCCTGGATGTAAGGGAAAGGACATGAGTTTGGTTTGGTAATTATGGAATTTTCGTGTTTCAGAAGGACATTGGCAAAGGGATGCCCAATGAGCAATTGGAAATGCAGAAAAAGTCATTGAAGAGAGACTGCCTGAATTCATTAATTTGGAAATACTTGGCACGGAAATGTTAATGAAGCGCTAAGGATGATGACATTGACAAGGATATGAATGTAGTGTGAAAGAAAGAATATTGAGGAAGAAGTTTGAGTAATGATCCCTGCATTAGTCAAAATAGGCCAGCTCGTATTAACTATAAAGCCATAACGTTTCGATCATTTAATACAACAAAAATTTATTTCTTCCTGTGCAAAATGTCATACAGGTTAAACAATTCTCCAGGGCATCTTTCCTCAATATGTTGCCTCAGAGATCCAGAATGTGCTTCCATTTAAGGGGTAAACCATCTTAACCATCTTGTCCAGAAAGAAGAGAAACAGCCATGTTTTTTAACCTGTTTTATCTGACAGCACACTTGAACCTATAGTTAAGTAAAAATGAAGAATATACTTACTGTGCTTTGAACTACTTAATTTATGATTTTAAAAATTTTTCATGGCACACTGGTTGAAAATCACTAAGTTAGAGGGTCACGCCACGACGTTTGATTTCTTCAGCCTGGAAATGATAGCCACGATTTCCTCTCACAATCATAGAACTGATCATATGGCCTTCTGGTTGGGTTTAGTCAAAGCTAAACACTGGGAAGTAGTTCACAAAGATAATCTTTCAGAAACTGAGGAAGATGCTGAAATTTGGACTTTGGTGAGAAGTGGTAATTTCTACCACTGTCACTTAATAAATTAGAGTAAGATTATGAAAAATGGGACAGAGTAGTGTAGTGTGGCAAAAGAGTATATATAGGGTATAGTGTCAAGGAAGAGAATCTCAAAAAGGTAAAGACTTGACAAAATGCTGCAGGGACTTCGGGGGAACTTTTGATCAATGAATTTGACACCTGTGAGGTCATCAATGAACCTGGAGACAATAGTTTCTTTACAGTTAGGAACCCACAGATGACAAACTTCAAGCCTACAGCTTCTCTCCCTCACTTGATTTGGCCAAGATGAACATTCCCATTCCTGTGCTTTCCCCTCATGGAACCTCAAAAGTACTCAGTGAGATGGAGATAGGAGAGAAAAAGTCAGGGAGAGGACATCAAGATTCAGAGAAGAGTTTATAATATCTGTTGTGAGAAAGGTGGCAGAAATCAACAAGACATGAAAAAAGGATTAAGGAGAATGATTCAGCTAAAACCATGGGACATACATCACTCCTGGTTTCAGCAGGCACTCTTTGGTGATTTCTCTTAAGAACTGTTCAGCTGCCTGTTAGCAGGAACTACGCGAGTGTACTACCTAACAGAGGCTATTCTAAGGATTAGGATTGCATTAGTTTCCTACTGCTGTGCCAAAAAATGGTGTTGCTTAAAACAACATATACTTAATATTTCACTGTGTTTGTGGATCAGGATTCCAGGTGTGGCTTAACTGAGATTGCTGCTTCAGTGTCTCACCAGCTTTCAATCAAGGTGTCTGCCAGGCTCAAATTTTCACCTGGAGGCTTAACATGGGAAAGGTCTGCTTCCAAGTTTACCTGTGTTGTTGGCAGAATTTAGTTCTCTGTAGCTGGAGGATGGAGGCCCTTAGCTCCTACAGATTGCTGACAATTACTTGCCCTATAAACCTATGCAGAGTTCACAGAGCAATTTACAGCATGATTGCTCACTTCATCAAAGTGAGGGAGAAAGAAAAGGAGGGAAGGGGACAAGGTGGGAAAGAGAGAGAGAAACTGCTAGCAAGACAGTCTTACATAAAATAATATAATCATCAGCTTCACTTTCCCAACACCTTTGTCATATTTTATTGCGTGGAAGCAAGTCACGGGTCCTGCCCATACTCAAAGAAAGGGGATTATACAAAGGCATAAACACCAGAGTACAGAGATCACGGGGGTTTACCTTGAGATCTGTCCACCACAGGAATTGACAAGGTGCAAATGGCAGGAAATCAAAGGAATAAAAGCTATAGAACAATACAGAATTTATCAGTCATAGCCATGGCAGGAAGCAGATGGCACTGTAAAACCTGGTAATTTAGGAAGAGCTTAATAAAGGAACTATTTACAAATTTGTACATAGGGTTTAGGGAAATCATAAAAGTACAGTAAATCACGGCTAGCCATGTTTGGAGGAGATCCTATACTTCTTAGGATCTAACCAGACAAGGGGAAGGGGTGGTTACTAGAATCCACAGAGGATATTTATAGGACCTCTGTGAAGCGATGTGGTAACCTGAAAGAAATGCAGGTGAGAGAATAAACACCCCATCCTCAGTCATCCTTTTCTCCAGCTTCTTGCCAATGCTTCCAATTTGGCCATATCCAGCCAAAAGGCAGGAAATTCAGATCAGCCCCTCCTCCCTAGCAACAGAACAGGGTGAAAAATGGATTCGTGGAGGCAAATGGAAGATAACGTGACACATCGAAAAGTCACCAAAATTTCTGACAGGCTGTTGAAGGTAATGGGTGGGACAGGAAAAAAACAGAGAATGAGTCATGATGAGCATAAAGGGAACAGGTTCAGAAAAAGTGAAAGTAGAGAGAAGTCTCTAGTGAGATGTTATTTAGGGTTTAGAGATTTAAAAAAATTGATTCCTTCTGAGTAATGACCAGGGTTGTGTGCCTGTCCAGGAATTAGAAGTGAAATCAATTTAAATATAAGCCTAGACACCCCATTATTTGAGAAGGTAGGTGAAATAGGCTTATTTTCAAAAAATTGTTACGGAAGGACTCTGTTAGGCTTAAGGTACCTGAATTTCAAGCTCTATAACTTGAAGCACTGGATTGTTCTGAGATAAGATGTGAAGCCATCATTTGTGATATATCTGTACTTTCCCATCATGATGATGATGACAATCTTTTCCAGAATTAGTTTTCTTAGTCATAGAAAGCCAAACACCTTCACATTTGGGGGAAGGGGATACGAATTTCATGGATGCCACTGGGGTTGACCAGTTGATCTCCAAATATTTGTGTATGAATTATCTGCAACTGGGAGTAATGACAGCAGATACTTAGTTCCTATTGTCCATTCCCCTGCTTCCTGAGCTGTTTTGTTCCCTCCAATATCAGCTTCTACTTTGTCCCCCTCCCTATAATTGAGTAATCCCCCATGTTAATATTGACCTGAAAGAAGGACCACTGGGAAGGAAATATAAAGCCATAAGCAATCTGCCTGCAATACATTTCCAAGCAAAAAAAAAAAAAAAATACTTTAGAGACCTGTCTATAATTATACTTATCTACACCTCACCCATTTAAAGTCGATGAGAAAGAAATGCCGATCTTTCCGCCTTAGTCTTCTTTGTGGTCTTCCCTTCTCTCGTTTCTGAGCATATCATTTCATAACACACTATACCACGTACCGCAGCCTTACTGTTAAGGTTGTGTGTGTTTAATGCAAAAACCAATGACTAATATTTTAGGGATTACTTATAGCCTCAGCTTTAAAATAAATGAATACATCATTTTTCTATCTCAATTTCTACTTTTCTGGGCCTATTCCAATTTTATGTCTGGGACAGTTTGGAGTTAGGCAGAAAAATGGAGGCATTGGAATTTGAAGATCAAACTAGTGACTTCAAACTATTGGTTTATGCGGGTTTTTAAATAGCCAAGGAAATTTTCAATGCTCTATTTTTCAATTTTGATACTTTGGAAGTTTATTTGCAGCCTCTCTCAAACTATCACTTTCTCTGAATTTTTAGCTGTATTTACTCCATGCTACAGAGAGGCTCCTAGACTTGTTTGTGTTCAGCTGCAAAAGAAAAAAAAATGGAAAAGCTACTTTTCTGCCCCAGTGTCCCACACAAAAGTCACTGCTCTGTGGAGATTACCATCTGTAAGCTAATTCTGAAATTGTTAATGGCAAGAATCAGAGCAATTGGCACGTGTTGTAAAGCACACAGTTAAAGGCTCGCTCTCCCACTCATTTGTGAGCGCTGTGTGAGAGAGCAGTGTGTTCTCTCTAGGGGGTTCCCACAAAGTATTTTACTTCAATTGCTTTAACTGGCTTTTGGAGAATTTTTAGAGAGTGTAGATTAACTCCCAAACGCAAAGCAAATCTGTGCCACTCGATTTGTTGTAAAACCATAACATGTTTTCCATTGATTTCCAGCCTAGCCACAAACATTCTTCAGACTTCCCCTCATTCTTGAGCTTGACAAAACTTGAATGGAAAAATGGCTCTCTCTAACATGTCCATGGGAGGAATGATAAGGAAGGAAGTTCATGTTTCTAAAACAATGGATTCTAGAGAAGGGACAAAGTTCTTAAGTGACCTTGTACAGACTTTGTGAGGATCTGTTAACAGGCAAATACTTCCGGCAGCCTGAAAGAGTCTTACTCTTTTTTTTTTGTAGAGACAGAGTCTCACTTTATGGCCCTCGGTAGAGTACCTTGGCATCACACAGCTCACAGCAACCTCCAACTCCTGGGCTTAAGCGATTCTCTTGCCTCAGCTTCCCAAGTAACTGGGACTACAGGTGCTCGCCACAACGCCCGGCTATTTTTTGGTTGCAGTTCAGCCTGGGCTGGGCTTGAACCCGCCACCCTCAGTATATGGGGCCGGCGCCTTACCGACTGAGCCACAGGCACTGCCCGAAAGAGTCTTACTCTTAACAGTGTCTCAAAGCATGAACAATTAACGGCAGCGAAAAACTAAGAGCTAAAACCAGAGGTTTGAATTTCTTTTTTAATTAAAACTTTACCTCTCTGTAACTTAAATTCCTTCGAATTTGTTCTCAGTTTTTTTTCAAGCCCTGGAGAATCTCTGCTACTTTGTTCGGCTATTCTGCAAAGGAAAGGTGTCTCACTAACACTGAAAAGATTAGTAATAGTACGTACACACACAAACCCAAGTTGTTTATTTTCTCAGTCTTCTGAGTGTATTAGTTTGTCTACTGGCTTCATACTAGTATTGACTACATTAGATACTTGCCTTTCCATTCTTGTGATACTTTACTAAGAAGAATGTGTTTCAACTCCATCTAGGTTAATACTAACAGATATATTTCTGATGAAACATTGTGTAACAACCCCCTTTTACTTGCCTTGTTTAATTTTAAAGTTGAAGTCCAAACATCTTCAGAGGTGAACTATACTATAGGTAAAAAAAATCTAAAAGACTAGAGATATTTTTACTAATTCAAATATAAGTTAGCCCACATATATTTTGTTATTCCTTTCTCAATGAGTATAGATGGGTGGGGAGGTAATTTGTCTTTTCATTTTACATATATATTCATTTAAATATTTCAGGTTCAAGCATAACATAGTACATAGAAATTAAGCTTTAATACACCATGTACTTTATAACTTTTAACAAGATTTAGACTTTTAAAATGCTTGATCTATTCTGTTAAGAAAAGGCATGCTAAGTGGAGAGAATGGCAGAAAATGCTAATGGTGAGAATTCATGAATCTTGTGGAGTGTTTATGCTCAGGTGTCTAGGACAGAGGATTTATAGGGAAAGAAGGCTTAGAGCCAAATCATGAGATCAATGGCTTTCAAAATTAGACCCAAAAAGATCATTTACTTATACCTTTTCTCTAATGCACCAACCCCCGCTCCAGCATTACTAATAAGCAATCATCTAGTCTGTCATATACCTCTCATGTCATTCAACACATGACTTTAAAAGGCAACCCATTTTGTTGTCTGATAGCTCTACCATACTTAAATCTTCCCTTTGTTAGAACTCTAACTTCTGCCCTTGCTCTTAGTTTTGCCCCTGGTATATCAAAGAACTCCTTTTCTATATCAATTCTTTTGACTGTTGAAATTTACTAAAAATAATACTGTGCAATGTAGTATACTTCAGTGTAATTTATGGCAGTCATGTTCTATAAGCTGCAACAATATAGCTATATATACATCTAATATTAACATTAATAAACATGCTTGCATCTATTATGAGCCAAGAGCTCTAAGTAGTCTACACATGCTAATGTAGTCATCCTCATAACCTCCCTATGAAGTAGGTACAATTATCATCACTATTTCTGTAAAAAAAAGAAGAAAACCGAGGCAGAGAGAGGTTAAGTAACTTCTTTTTACTTTTTTTCTTGCAGTTTCTGGCAGGGGCTGGGTTTGAACCTGCCACCTCCAGCATATGGGGCCAGCGCCCTACTCCTTTGAGCCACAGGCACCGCCCAGGTTAAGTAACTTATTAAAAGTTATACATGTATAGCAAGTGAGTGGCTGAATCAGGCCTACCAAACTGCATACTTCAGTACAAATGACTTCATCAACCCAGTTTTAGTAAGTCTTTGCATTTTTAGAGGGATCTAGGAGAGGAAAAGGAAGTAAAATACTAACTGAAAAAAATTATCACTAGCTTATCAGAGACTGAGCTTAATGCTCTTTTTCTGGTTACTCAGCAATTAATGCAATTCTTCCATTTCATATATGACTCTTCACATCCTTGTTCTCTTTCAACTCATATTTTTGTTTAATTTTTATCTCCACTTATAGAATAACAGAGTTGTGAGTACTATGTCTTAGGCGTCTTGTATCTTGGTCTATGTATTTTCTCTCTTTTTCAAAACTAGTCATTAAATACATTATGTGAAAATCACTAATCTTGGTACTGTCATTTGAGGAAACTGATATTTTAGAGCACAGAGTATGTTCTTTAGATACATCTAAGTCACTTTACTGGTTTCATGTGAGTTTTCATAACTATCCTTATAGTTTCTGCATTTGTTCAAAAGATTACATCGCCATTGGATTAATAAATTGTGGTATATGTACAGCATGGGATATTATGCAGCCTTAAAAATGACGGAGACTTCACCTCCTTTATGTTCACATGGATGGAGCTGGAACATATTCTCCTTAGCAAAGTATCTCAAGAATGGAAGAAAAAGTATCCAATGTACTCAACTCTACTATGAAACCAATATATAAGCACTTCCATATGAAAGCTGTAACCCAACTACAGCCCAAGATGAAGGGGAAAGAGGGAGGATGAGTGGAGGGAGGATAATTGGTTGGACCACACCTATGGTGCATTTTACAAGGGTACATCTCCTAACTGTAGAGTATAAATGTCTTAACCCAATAATTAAAAAAGTGTGGTAAAGGCTGTTAACCAGTTTGATGTATTTCAAATTGTATATAAAACCAGTATATTGTACCCCATGATTGCATTAATGTACACAGCTATGATTTACTAAAAAAATAATAAAATATACAGTGAAGAGAGTCTTGAGATTTAACCCTTCTAAATCCCAGTACATGTATATAGAACTGAACTCTGCTCAGATCCTCTTGACATTTATAATCACAAATCTTTGTGTTAGAGATTTCTCTGCCCATAGAAGTATGCTGGGCAACAACATAAGGCTGGTTGGAAGGGCCAGGAAGTTGATTAGGATTGGTAGATAAATACTGACCCTTCTTTCCAGCTGGGACAATGGTGAGGCCTGTACCACCAAGTCTCCTAGAGGCCCTCAAGAGGATTCAGCTCTGGTTGCCCACAAATGGTCACCACTCACGGCCAGTATCGCCTCCTAAACATGTAATAAACCTTAGTCTAAAGGTTTTATTTCTAGAAAACCAAGACAGATACTCTCTTTTCACAAGAAAACTCTGTAGAGGCAAAGTTGTCTATAGACTGACCATCCCTTAGAGACAATGTTCTCTCAGGTTTTCTTGTTGCACTTGGCAACTGTACTTGTACCTATGTGTATTATCTTTATATTAATACATGCTTCCTCTCCTCTTCTATCCCCTTGCATTATCACCCACATTTTTCATTGTTCTCTTTATTTCTATTTTACTTCTTTATTTTCTCCTATTGTCAGACTCAAAGAACAAGGGCACTCTGCTTGGCAGGGCCAGCTTCTAGGCAGGCAGTAGTAAAATAAGCCTTGTTCTTCTCCTTAATTTCCTATTATTATAAACTCAGTCCCTAAACTGACAGTTCCCTCATCCTTGCCTCTGTTAATGTTAAGTTTTATCAATTAGGCCACAGAAACCTGGGAACAATTCAGTTTCCTACCCTCACAGACCCCCCCACCCCACCCCGTTGGAAACATTCCTTTCTACATTAGTCCTTCAAATCTCCACCCTCATTCTCTTTCCATTCCATTCGATCTACTATCTACATACTCTGCTGTCGGAGTATTTTTCAAGATTATAGATTTGATTGTATTCAGACTTTGAAGGGTCTAACCCTTCAGAGGGTCTCTGTTACCTCAAAAACTGTATCTACTCCTTCCCTTCACATGGAACAAAATATCCTTCATTGTCTGGCTCCTGACCACTTCTGTACATTTGCCACTATCCACACTCAACATGGACACTGCTATCCAGCCTTGGTGAGCCATGTTCAGTTTCCTGAACATATGGCAACCTTTCAAAGGGCCTTCCTGTATGCCTGAGTCTAAAGTCTGTTCTCTTTCTCCTTTACTACAATAGTCCATGTGCTATTTCACAAATGCAGTTTTATGCAAAAATGTCCTGGGAGTGATAATGAGAAGGAAGGGAATATTATTTCAAGTATTTTACAAAATAATTGTAAACACTTCACTTGGGAATTTCTAAGTGCAATAGAAATCTGAACGAGGAGGTTAAATAGCTACATAAATAAAACGCGTACCTTTTAGGTCACATCAGGAGATTGCCTTGAGGTTTAAATTGCTGAGATCATTTCCACATTCTTCACAGCTAGCCATCTATAATTAAACAGCAGAGCCAGTCGGCACACATTCATCGTCTCCAAAGAAAAGGAAAGTCACCTCCATAAATCTCAAAATATGGATATCAAAAGTTTGTTTTTATAATACTTGGTACAAAACAATTTGTGCAAACACATAATCAAAAATAACTTCTGCCAGGTGCAGTGGTGTTTTCCTGTAATTCTAGCACTTTGGGAGGCTGAGGCAGGAGGATCATTTGAGGCCAGGAGTTCAAGACCAACCTGAGCAACGTACCAAGACCTTGCTTGTCTTTACAAAAAATAACAATGGTAACAAGGTATGACAGCACTTGCCTCTAGTCCTGGCTACTCAGAGGCTGAGACAGGAGGATTGCTTAAGCCCAAGGGTTTTGAGGTTGCTGTGAGTTATGATGTCACTATTGCAATCTAGCCTTGGCAACAGCATGAGACCCTATCTCAAAAAAAGTAACTTCCATTTAAGCTAAATCCATGTTCCAAGATTTCACATTTTCTTATAACAAAGCCTACTAGTTTTTTTTTTTTTTTGCTAAAAGCAAATAGAAATGGACTGTAATAAATATATTTAAACAAGTTTAGATTTTAATTGATACTGTAAGTTCACTATGTAATATAATGGAGACCAGCTCATTACAAATACTTCTGGAATATTTTGCCTTAGTTCACAGCTTTACCTCATACAAATGCTCCATCTCATTATCTTAATTGATTGTTGAAGAATAACACTCTTAAATATAATTCCTCTTCTGAAATTCTCCATGTAATTTTATAAAATTCTCTTGGAATACCTTCTCTCTGCCTTCTCTTCTCTTTAAGTACCAAAAAAATACTCTTGCTTCTTGAAATAACAATAGTTCCCAAGATATCAAATTTCTAGAAAGAAAGAGAGGATAACTCAATCTATATTGCTTGTTCTTTATTCATATTTCAGGGACTAACTCTATAATTAATTATCTAGGCTTAAGGTTGGAAAGTATTTTTCTGCAAAGGGCCAGATAGCATATTTTTTAGACTTTTCAAATTATACAGTTGTGTTATAACTAACTCTGCCATTGTAGTACAACCATAGACAATGTGTAAGTGAGTTGGCATGGCTATGTTCCAATAAAAATTTGTTTGCAAAAATAGGCAGCAAACATATTTGATCCATGAACAATAGCTACCGACTCCTGATCTAGGTCCCTTAAATCCTCTCTAAACTCTTCTTAGGCTAGTAACAAAAGAATCGTTCAATTAATTTTATCTATTTTGTTGAGCAAAGCACTTAAAAATAGCCCTCTTATTTAAGGACTCCTAATCTCAAAATTAAATAAGGTAGATATAATAATACTAGATTTGTCCACAGCATATGAAATGATTAGAAACAAGGCAATAAGGAGATTGAGTCTCCTCATCAATTGCAGATCAAAGGGAATATATAATTACAGATGGAACAGAGACTAGGAAAATTAATTCTGGCTTTTCCCTATCAAGATTGAATGGGATATATTAGCTTAGTCAATTTGGAAGAGTGGAATGAATATGGATTAGGTTCTTAGATGGGCTTCTTCCAGTTACCAATGGTCATCAGAATTTGAAAAAGTCATAGCATCTCTTAGTGTCCTCCATTTTCTGTGAAATATAGATAATATCTGCTCTGATGTCTTTTTCAAAGCTGTTGCAGGATTATACACATGACAATACTTTTAAAATAGTAATTGTCAGCTACAAATAAGAACTGACTTCAGGTGTGAGGGGATGTATACATCTGATGATTCTTTTGAAGACATTTACTCCATTCTAATATGCTATAGAATTCCCTTGATCATTTTACTTGCTATTCTCTTAAACTTTTTCACCTTTGTACATCTTTTGCCAGGGATAATGACTACAAATAAACCAAATAATACGAATGAACTTATCGTTCAAAATAGCAGAACCTTTTAGGGGTTATGAGTTTTTTTTTTTCTTGTTTGTTTTTTTTTAACAGTGGTACACTAAGTTGAGTTTTAGTTCTTGCTAAATAAGAAGAGAGGGATGGAATAAAAGCTACTACTCAGATGGCTACTTACTCAAAAAGAAGACCAAGAGAGAGGCAAGGCTATGAAATGAAACCTATGGTCCCTTTCTCTATTTTAATTTTAAACATTGTTGGCCAAACCTTATTAACCAAAACTAATTTATTTAGCTATACAAATGTTAGATTCCTGGCACATAAGAGTTCCTATATAGAAAATTGCATGACAGTTTGACAAAGAGAAAATATGTGACTCAGCCAAAATATGCCTATCATTGGAGAAGTCCAGGCTTCTAACAAGCTAGATTAACATTCTGATTAATTCAACCATTCTATAATGCCTCACAATATCTACCTGATAAAATCTGAAGTGAGTATTTCAACAAATTTCTTTTTTTTTTTTTTTTTTTTTTGAGACAGAGTCTCACTTTGTTACCCTCAGTAGAGCACCAAAACATCATAGCTCACAGCAACTTCAAACTCTTGGGCTTAAGTGATTCTCTTGCCTCAGGTTCCTGAGTAGCTGGGACTACAGGCACCCACCACGATGCCAGGTTATTTTTAGAGACGGGGTCTCATTCTTGCTCAGGCTGGTCTCCAACCCATGAGCTCAAGCAATCTACCTGCCTTGGCCTCCCAGAGTGCTAGGATTGCAGGTATGAGCCACAGCACCCAGCCCTATTTCTTTCTTAATCTTGAGTACTGTAACAGGGGGAATGGCCTAAAAAAACAGCAAAAAATGTTTTCTGTCTTTTTAAAAATTTTCCCACTTTTTTTTCTCAAATGTAGTGAATTTCATTTCATTTTATTGTATTATTATTTTTTTTAATCATAGCTGTGTACATTGATATGATCATGGGGCATCATACACTAGCTTCACAGACCATTTGACACACTTTCATCACACTGGTTAACATAGCCTTCCTGGCATTCTCTCAGTTATCTCAAGAATGGAAGAAAAAGTACCCAATGTACTCAGCCCTACTATGAAACTAATTTAGGGCTTTCACATGAAAGCTATAACCCAGTTACAACCTAAGAATAGGGGGAAGGGGGAAAGGGAGGGGAGGGAGGGGGGAGGTGGGTAGAGGGAGGGGGATTGGTGGGATTACACCTGCGGTGCATCTTCCCACTCTTTTTGGAAGCTGACACCTGTATCCCTGCCTCAGGGGGTGGTCAGGAGAGGCAGGGGACTGTCTTTTGTTCGTGAGGCTGGAGATGAGCAGCTCAACTATCTGTAGGCCTGGTGACAGCACTGGATCTCCCATGTGGGCAAAGGTGACCTCAGAGATGGAATGATGAGGATCATAACTGTAGTTGACTGGGTATAGCCTAGAAGCTAGGGACCTCCCTTTACAAGCCCTGTGTTTCTGCTTATGTACATGAAATTAGGACTTTGAGATGAGAGGTTCCCTTTTTCCCTCTTTTGCTGGCAAAGTAATAA
Organism: Nycticebus coucang; assembly: GCF_027406575.1. NCBI lineage: Eukaryota > Metazoa > Chordata > Mammalia > Primates > Lorisidae > Nycticebus > Nycticebus coucang. The sequence goes on from NC_069804.1 coordinate 21,570,868, forward strand.
ACTCCTCTTTCCTTCTCCTACAACCACTTGTCTCTGTTCTTCTGATGAAGCTTCATGGACAAGTGCCAAGCTATCAGTAACAGATTTACAGTACCTCTTGCTCATTACAAAATCTCTGATTATTTTGGTGTACCATCAAAGACATTACATTATTGGTTTTAAAGAGCTCTTGAAATTATCTTTTTGTCTTTCCCTAATTTCTAGTTTGCTCACACCTGCAAACATTTCTGAGCTTCCAAGTTCCTCACTTGAGGAAATCCTTAAAAAATAATGAATATTGGTTGAGTTTTTTCTCACCAATGATCTTTTTAAGTAGTGGAATTTCATTTAATATTCCACAGTTCAAAACAATGTTATGATGTTTCACCCTTTCATCTATAAATAGACAATCTCTGTAATAGAAGATTCTGAATTCAAATTCACAATTCAAATATGTAGCTCTAGAAAGGAAACACTTCCCCAAGAGGGAAAATAGTAGAGAAAACTTCACTAGGACCCTACTATCATCTATATTGAGACCACTGAAGTTCCTTTAACAAAAGACTATTGATTTTAGACTTATGAATTTTATTTCCTGATAGAATCAGATTACTGACCCGCCCAGATAGAATTAGCCCACTCAGGAAGGATCCAGTACATGTCCCTGCCAGGAAATAGTGAATGGACCAATCCCTGCCTCTCTGACTTTTTAAAATCCCCATCCACCATAGCCCACATGTGGATTTCTTCTCGGTCAGGAATTTCACTCCACCAGCACCCAGGAGAAATAAAAGCCACTTTGATCTCACAGAACCAGGACTTCGTTTTCCTTTCCTCTCTCGGAATAATCTTTCATCTTTGGATCCGGAACCTCTCATTTCCCTCCTCTATTACTGTGTACCAAGTATTATATGTGATAAAAGCCTGGAGAGTCTCTTTTAAAATATGCTAAATACATCTAAAATAGACAAATTTTTGGTATTCCAGCCTAAGCAATTTACATTAAAAGGCAAATCCATCTTAAATTGTATTCAAAGAGCTTAATAACTAACAACGTACTAAAATGATGTGACTACAAAACAATATAATTTGTAAAACTGTAGCTATATTTCACTATAAAAAATTATTAACTCATAGTTTTTCCAATAAGGACTAAAATCTCTCTGCCTGCTTTCTCTTGCTAGCCCCCCAAACCCACCCCAGTGGATTTCTGTTTTCACAAACCTTTGAGAAATCCCACAGACCAAAAGTAAATGTAAATTCTTTCTCTTTACGTTTCTCTAGCTCCTTTGTCTTTTAGAATTTGTTCCTTTTAGCCTCAAGTAATTCCTGAGTGTCCCAGAGGAATAACAATAGAATATGAACAATCAGGCCCCAGGATTGGGAACACCTGGAAAAATGTCTGTCTTCACCCTTGCCAGAGGAAAACTGGACACAGCATTCACATTCATAATACCTTGTACATTTGGCTGCAATTATTGTTTTGTCCTCATATTCAGCTACCTACTGGACCTCAAGTCAGGCGTTTCTTTCTTTCTTTGGGGTGCCACCGCATCTCCTGCCCCTTCCCCCCATCTTCTCTTCTCTTGCTCTTGGCTCTCTTCTTTCTCATCTCTCCTCCCTCTCTCTAATATAAAACAAACTTATACTTTTATATCCTAATCTTGGCCTAGAGATATTCTTTTCTGATCCTGCAGGTAGTATCTACTGAGCTTTTTCAAACCCATCAGTCATTATGTTTGCATTTTCTGTCTTTGACATTTCACTGCATATCCACATTCTGTCTTACCGAATTGGGGATTCTTCCTATTGCTCTTACTCAAAAATTTGTCCTGTCTTATTCGTCATGGGAACAGAAGGACCAACAATTTAAAAGGGCATCTTCTGCATACGTGTTCATCAGACTGTCATGATGCAGCATAACCTGGGTGGAATACTTAGATACTATATCCATGTTGATGATAATGTTTCAGCAGCTTAAAAGAACGTTAAAATTACAATGATATTTGTCAACTCCTAGAAACTGTGATGCTTACTAAGGAATACTTTATCAGTGACAAAAGACTCTTATTTTGCTCTTATCCTCATGATACACTGGGGAGATTTTCTTATAAGCTGAGTGGAAAAACGGCCAGACATTATCTGGAAATGCCTGGAAGAGACATGAGCTAAGAGGAAAATAGCAAACCTTAAATGAGAGCTCTGCCAGCCTGCATCAAATCAACAACCCCCAGCCTGGGCTCCTCACACTGACTCAGTAAGTTCGGTCTACTGGCAAATCATACACCATAATTAACTGTCCTTAATTCAGATGAACATTTTATGGGCCCACAGGGTCCAGAGAGAAAATCGTTAGCCTCACTGACTAATTTTGAGTTAATCAGAAACAGTTCACTCAACAGAACACTAATAGGGCAGCCTTGATTAGAAGTATAGGGATATGATAGTAATTGGCTTCTTCTAACAGGGATGAAGATGCTAAATGGCAAAGACCATCTGTAGCTCTAGAAAGGAAACACTTGAAAAGCACTTTTTGAAAGTAAATGATTACAGGAATGCTTTTTAATTTTTTAACTCAGTCTACAAAATATTTTATGTTTCTTTTGTCGTCATTTTCCTGATTTTTCCCTTCAGGGGCAAAAACTTCTTTTGAAAAGAAGTGACTTATACGAATACTGAAGCTAGGTGCTACCTAACCAAAACTTTTAGTTTCTGACTTGGGGGCAGAGTTTAAAAATATTGAATATATGTATAAATTGTGCCTACATATTATATAATAATTTAATTTTATATCCATCTATGTATCTATTCTTGCAGAACACCAAATACACAGAATCTCTTGGGCAAAATAATTTGATACAAATATGAAGCAAAGACAGTCTTCCTGGCTGCTGTTTATTAGATGTGTCTTTGAAAAATTAAAAACAGAAACTAAACAGCATCTGTTCCAGGCTTTGAATAAAAGCACAAGGAAGAATTTCCTATTTAGTAAAAGTGTGGTCTATATTTGACTCATTATGGTAGAATATCAATTAACCAAATTATCCCAAGAATGGAGGGTTTAGTTTATTTATTTCTTCTATGAATTAAAGTTTAAATCAAATTTCCCCTTACTCTAATTCTTATTGTTCGATATGTTACTTGCTTACCTTAGGAAGTTGAATATAAGAAATATAATTGTATCATTGATCATGTAGGATTTTCACTAGGTTCATTTGGAAGATCAATTTTCATGCTATAATACTGTGAATACAATGAAGACCCCAGCCCTGGTTTGGGCTTTCTCTGTTTGCCACTAGCATGCAGCCCCCAGAATCCGAAAGCACTTTGGCTTGGCTGGCCCAAAAAGAGAAAACCAAGCAGTAGTAGCAGCAGAGCCAGTGCAAAAAAGAAGTCAGGCAGCAGTGGCAATTTAACAGAAAAGTTTAATTCTTTTAAGCATATAGAGCACACTTAAGTCTAAAAGCAGAACACACCTAAGAAGAAGGTATGGGTCTCTTCCTCAAGAATAAGGAAAAACCCCTTACAAACTTTTCCCCTTATATTTATTCCCCAATTCCTAGCTTTGCTTCACCTATTTCTAATGTTTATGCATTTCTTTTAGTTAGGGTCTTGATTAATCTGATTCCACACTATTGTTAACTAACTTTTCCTTTGGAAAGCCTCCAAGATATTAATAGGGCATTGATTAATAATGGGATGCTGACTGACTTTTTCTTTGAAAGTTTCTACTGACCAATCCCTCTGTGCTGGTCTTAGAAGTTGAGCAGTGTCTGAATTTCAAAACTTTCTAACCACAATCTCTGCTAATTCTGCTGTTATAGTATCCTAGAGTAGTCTATCTTCCTTAACCTGCTCATGTCTATGCTAAGGAACTATCTGTTTCCTGTCTCAGCAATTGTCCATATTTCTTTGCCTGAGAAAATTGCCCACTTTTTGTCTCAGCAATTGTCTGCTCTTTTTTTTTTTTTTTTTTTACCCTGTTCCCTACCCATCCCTAACATTACAACAAAGGTACGTACAGCAGGCTAGTTTAAATGAGTAGTAACTTTGCTTTGACCCTAGGACGCATAGGGAGGCTCCTGTTCTTATCTGGCTTGCTCTCTCTTTCTCTCCTCCCTTCCATTAACCAAATCTCAAAATAAACTTGTTTTATTCTCTTTTCCCTTGGGTTTTTATTAACAGATTTTAAACAGCACTTTTAAATTAATAAAACATAGTAACGTTTTAGTTCCTAAGGAAAAAATAACCTTTGTTTCAATATCTGCATAAAAATAAGTTAAACAGCCAAAGTTTGAATCTATTGTGCATTTGAAGGGAGCAATATTTCAACACAGAGCAATTAGAAGATAGCTGGAAATTTAATAATTTGTAAGATCTTTTCAAGTATAATAACCAGTGTCTAGGATCAAGTGTTAACCTCTCTCTTTTCACCTAAAAGAATTCATGATTTCTAGGGTTTGATGAGGTAGGTTTTCATTTCTGTGTGTCCCGGAAGAATAAATGATCTCGTTCAGATTCAGTAATGTGGTGCTGAGCTAATATCCACCACTCAACTAAAACACACACAGAAATTCTGAATAGAATATGAAGGAAAATAAATCTATAATTATATCAGAATATTTAATTATCAGAAACTAACACATAAAAACAAAATGAATAAACAGATTTAAAATACAGAATCCTGCATCCAATAAATAGAGGCTTTAAATTGTTTCCAAAACACATTGAACACTTGAAGATGAAAGAAGTCTTTAAGAAGTCTTTAAGAAATCCCCCAAATTATATACATATAATAAAAACTAAAACATGTACTCATAAGTAAGAATTAAGAGAAAATCAGGATGAAAAAGAACTAAATATATACAACAAAATGATAATGAAAATCCTCCATGGTAACAGTTATGAAAAGCAAGCAAAACAATACTGAGGTAAACTTATAGCTTTATATATTCTTAATATTCAAAAAGAGGAAAATTATGTAACAAAGAAAAAAGAGAAAGGAAAGAATGAAATTAAGAGAACAAATCTATTAAAAATAGAAGAATAGGGTAAATAGAGAAACAGAGAAATCTGGTACTTTCAAAAATTGAAATGAATGAGCTCATAGCAAGCTGATAAAGAGAGACAAGAAAGAAGACTGAAATTTTTTAAATATTAAGAAAAAAGGGGCTAAAACTATAGGTAGAATAGAGATTTTCAAAATAAGAGAGTCATATGAACAATATTATGCCAATATGTTTTTAAACTTAGAACAAAATAATTTTCTAGACAAGCACATTACCACATTGGTTCATGAAGACACAGAAAACCTAATTTCATCAAAAATTATTAAAAAAATTAATTAGAAATTATTCCTCATCCCTAAGGTATCAGTTGCGGTTTGGCAGGAAAAGATAATATGCATCTTAAATAAGCACATGTAAAAATATAATAGGAAGAAAATATATTCAATTACTTTTATGAAGCTAATAAAGATAGGATACCAAACCAGAACATTTTAGTACAATTTAAGAAAATTGGAAACAAATCTAACTTTTATAGATGCAAAAATGTAGATGACTTATTATGAACTGTATGTATTAAAATTTTTAATGAACACATTTGGTATATTTTCCCAATTCAAGAATGGTTCATGTTTAAAAATCTTCAACATGATTAAATATATAATAAGAGATTAAAGTAGAAAAGAATATGAAATGCAGAGAAAAACAATTCAATAATACTTAAAGCCATTTGTGGTAAATTTTATCCATCTTAGATAGTAAATATATTTAATATTACAATTTTAGAAGTGTTAAAACCATTTTTAATATTATCCTTAATACTTATCATTACAATGGAGGTCCTAGCCAATGCAATTGCTCCAGAATTAAGAGGTATTCACATTGGAAATAAAAGGGCAGTATTATTTAGAATAGATAATATGATTGGCTACATGGACATTTAAGACACTTCCAATCTCTTAAAATCAGCAGCAAGTTTTATGTACATAAAATGTACCACAAAAATCTATAGAATCCTTATAGTTAATCAATAACAGAATAGAAAATATTAAAATAAATATCTTATCCATGATAAGCTATATTTAAAAAAACAAGAAATAACTTTACCAAGTACAATAATGTTTCTAGGTGGCTTAAAATCTAATTCAGTGATAGAAAATATGATATGGTTGAATGGAGACACATACTATGTTTTATGGTGGTAATTCAATATTGAAAACATGCCCTAGAGTAATCTATAAATTCAATGCAATTTCAACAAAATTCTGAGAATTTAGCAAGTTAGCTAAAATTCCCATGGAAGAAGAAAGGAGCCAAAAAAATTTTTTTTGAGAAAATAAGAGTAAGTTCAGATTCTTCCCTCCCCTGCCATGTATCAAGGCTGATTATATAAACATATATTAGTCAAAACCTTGTGACAAAGACAAATTGCTAGACAAAAGGCTAATGAAATGGAATAGAAGGCCTACACAAAGAAAAATGGGTATTTCATATAGACAACTTTCAAAGAATTACTTATGTAGAATATGCTTTCGTATCTGCATAGAAATACAATCAAATAACTATAGTTCCCATCATAAAAGAAGTTTTCCAGTTGGACTGAAGTCCTGAACAAGACAGAAAAGACATTAAAACATGATAATGAAGAATTAATCAAGATGCAAAATGCCAAATCTTATAAAGAAAAAAGATGGAAAACCTTTACCATGTTAAAGATTAAATTGTTAAATAACAAAAGAAGCCATAAAGAAAAAACAAAAACAAACAAACAAAAAAACGCCCAGGAGATAGCATTTGAAATACATATAGCCAAAAAAGAAGTCTTTTCAAAAATATCTTTAAAAATTCTTAACATCAATAAGGAAAAAAATTAAAAACTCAGAGAATTGAGCTGATAAATCATTAGAGAAATAAATCTGTATAACCAATTAATATATGAAAAGATGCTTAGCCTCACTATCAAAGGATCTCCAAATAAAACAAAAATAAGATATAACTACCCAATTACCAGATGAGTAGTTACAAAGAATAATCAAATAATACTAAGCATCTAAGAATATGTGGAGAATAAAACCTCTCATACACTTCTGGGGAAAGCCTAAATTGGTACAACCCCTATATATGCCCAACAGCAATTAGCAATTCTACTTCAATGTATATACCTTATGTATATTTAATCCACTTCAGAAAAGGCCAACTACAATCTATTGCAAAGAATGCACTTAAAGTTCCAAAGAAAAATGATAGGCTCCTATTAAAATAAATTACAAAATAAGGGTGGAAACAAGACATAATGGATAAGAACCAGCAAAATAGTCAACAGAAACAGATGTAAACATCTTTGAGATTGAAATTATTACATACAGAACATAGAATAGCAATGTCTAATGTTATTAAGAAAAAAGCAGCTTAGAAATATGGGCAATATGCAAGACTATGAAGAAAAGTTAAATAATCTGGAAAAGGTTCAAATAGAATTTTTTAAAATAAAAAGTAAAATAATTAAAAATTGAAAGTCAATTAGATAAGCAACAGACATGAATCAAAAGCAGATAAAATGTGAATATAAATATTGGCCTAAGTATAGCCATTATGGAAAACAGTATAGAAGTTCCTCCCAAAACTAAAACTTGAACTACTATATGATCCATATATCTAAAAGAAACGAAATTTAATGTATTGAAGAGAGAGTCCCACTTCCATATTTATTATAGGACTATTCACCTTAGCCAAGACATGGAATCAACCTTAGTGTCCATCAACATATGAACAGACAACGAACATGTGGTATACATACACAATGGACTATTACATATGTATTTAGCCATTGAAAATGAAATCCTGTCATTTGCAGTAACATGGATGGAACTGGAGGACATTATGTTACGTAAAATAAGCCTGACACAGAAAGACAAGTATCATATGTTCTCACTCATATCTGTAAGTTAAAAGAGTGGATTTCATGAAGATAGACTGTGAAGGGAAGAGGGAAGGAGAGGATGAAGAGAAGTTGGTTAATGGGTACAAAAATACAGTTAGATAGGAGCAATATTTTCTAGTATTCAATAGCACAGTAGGGAAATTGTAGTTAATAATAATTTATTATATATTTAAAAATAGCTAGAAATGAAGATTTGTAATATCCCTAACGCAAATAAAAAAGACCACTGGGGCTATGCCTGTGCCTCAAAGGAGTAGGGCCCCATATACCAGAGGTGGTGGGTTCAATCCCAGCCCTGACCAAAAACTGAAAAAAAAAAAAAAAAAACCAAACAAACAAACAAACAAAAAAACTAAACACTGAAAACCACTAAAAAGGAAAATAAAATATTTGAGGTGATGGATATCCCAATTACCCTGATTTGATCATTACACATTATATGTAGCTACCATAATATCACATGTACACCTTATATGTTATATATCAATACACCCTAATTATTATTATATATCAATAAATAACAAATAAATAAGACTTAAGCAAGTTGTACAATATGTGGTCTAAAAAGACCAAAGTTGGAAAATATGAGAGGTCAAAATATGTGAGAGTGAAAAGTTTGAATAAGAGATCTAATCAGTGATCTAGATGGAGATAGTAGAGAGCAGAAAAGAGAATATTCAAAAACAATACCTGAAAATTTTCAAAATATAGTTGAAAGAACACAAATTCACTAATCTAGAAAGCCCGATGAATCTCTATAGAATATGTAAAATTAAACATGCACCTAGATACATCATAGCAAAGCTGTGGAATGCTAAAAAGGTGTGTGTGTGGGGGGGGTTGTGGGGGGGGAGAGCTTAAAAGCAGCCAGAAAAAAAATGCAGGTGACCTACAAAACCAGAGTAATTAGACAGATGGCTACTACTTCAGGAGCTACAATATAAACTAGAAGACACTAGCATAATATTGTCAATATGCTAAGTGAAAGAAAACCATACCAAAGAAATGTATTATTATATTTCAGGAACAAAAAGGAAATGAAAAACTGAAAGTTTACTTCAAAAAGATGCTACCTAAAAGAGATTTCAAAGTGTACACTTCAGAGAAATGGAAATGTTCCCATATTCAAAGTCTAAGATTCAAGATGGTAGAGCTATAATATCCATTTTGTGTTTGTGTGGGGAAACAGGTAAAACCAGAATACCTGACAGAAATATACCTTTGGAAGGGTGAGCACATTAAAGTTGTCTAAGGTCCTTGTATTGTTCAAAGGGTTAAAAATATGCATTACCTTTATATTTTGTTAACAAAGAATGTTGAAATATTTAGGGTAATGTGTAAAATAATGAACATTTACTTAGTCTCTAAAACACAAGGATAATGACATGAAAAATATATATATATATATAAAGGTATGAGATAAACAGAAAAAAGTAGCATAATTGTAAAGAACTTAATTTTCTTATGTAAATAAATGTATCAGTAATTGTAAATTGTTAAATGTTTCAATAAAGAAATAAGCACTGCCAGATGGTGGATTAAAACACATAAATTAATAAATCCTATTTTGTACTAATGACAAGAAACACACCTAAAACATAAAAGATATATGAAGAAAAAAGACATATCAGGCAAATACGAAGTAAAAGAATGCTGGTTTCACTGTAGTACAAAAGGTGGCAGGGAGGGACAATAGATCCTTCGGTAATGACAAAAGGATCAATTCACTAGATGATGTAACAATGTTTAACTTGTACACACCTAATCATGTAGTCTGCAAATAACTAAAGCAAAAATGACTAAACATCAAGGTTAATTGATTATTTTAATACTACTCTATCAGTAATTGATGGAAGAAGGAAAACAACAGGTTATGAGGCCATTAGGAACTCTCATTTACTTTTGGTAGAAGTTTAAATTAGTACAAACATTCTAGAAAACAATTATCTGCATTATATGCACATACCTTGTGACTCAGCTGTTCCGTGTTTGGGTATATGTCCTAGAGAAATTTTGGTACATATAACCAGGTGACATATACCAGTATGTTTATAGCTAAATTGCACACCATAGCAAAAAGCAGCGAGTAAACAAATGTACACAAGGAGTAGAATGGATAAATGTATGATGGTATACATTGGAATAACATAGGGCAAGGAATTAATTACTGCTACATATCAGCATGTGTACATCTCAAAAACATAATGGGTGCAAAGGAAGCAAATCAGAAGAATAAAATATTGTATAATCCCATTTACAAAAGGTTCAAAACCAAGCAAACAGAATAATATACATTTTAGGGATTTTATATATACACAAATATAAAAGAGTATGTATATACACACACACCCAAATATAAAACAACAAAGAAGAGCATGATACTTATAAGCCTCAAATTTGGGAAACTTGTGACCCCTGTTGGAAGTGATGGGAGAGAGGGGAATACAACAAGGGAAGCATTTAAGTTACCATAATTTTTTTTTTAACATTCGTAATAAGTACAATGCTATGCATTATAATTATTCATTAAATTATATAGATTTTTAATATAAAATGTTTTATTAAACTATAGCATGTACAGAAATGTTCAGATCATAACAATGAATTTTCATACGGTGAACAAATCTATGCAGGTATATGTATAATGTATAAAAACACATATAAGATAAATTTTATGCATTCTCTTAAGATATAATATACATAAAATGTTTTCAAAAGCAATGGTGTGCAAGGACATGGGCACCCATATAGGTAATTACAATAAGCATTGACTGAGAAAATTAATAATGCTTGAGAGATGGTTAAAACAAATTACAGACTAGTTCGGTTACTGGATGAAGAGGGCCTGGTGGGTTGTCTCTGTCTAGCCAATATGCAGAAATGGGGTTTAGGTCCAAACAAGCTTTCTTTTCAGAAGGCCAATGATTCTGGAGAACAGTGAGAGTGGCCTCTCAATTCTGTTCTGCCTCAGTTACAATTCTAATAACTTTTATAATGAAATACAAGGAAAGCAACCTAGAAAATTTTAACTTTACTTGATAGGAAGTAACATCAAAGTAGTCTCCATTCTAACAATGCAAAATGTTCAACAGAAAGGTGATTTTTATTTTATCAAAATATCTAAGAGAGTCATCAGAGAAAACATCATTATCATCAAAGTAACCTTTACCAATATCACACCTATTGTCTATGTGTGACTACCTCCTCAGTCTCTGGAGATAAACATCTTTACAATAATAGTGAACCCTTAACTAGATATTGGCATGTGTGTGTGGGAAGAATGTGAATGGAGTAGACTAGGCCAGCTGTACTGCAGCAGCCTGGCTTCTCAGACCCCACGTTGCAGACCACTTTTCTAGTTTCAGCTAGTTTAAAATTCTCATACTATAAGCAAGAAAAATTAGGAAGAAAAGTGAATAAAAATGTTTTGAAATCTGCTAAGGACATTAGAGAGATCTTCTGAGGCAGAAGGAAATGTGGGTAAATAACACAGACGTAAAAGAAGCCTATTTAGGAAAGAAGTCCTACAGTTGTCACCACTTTTCCACTTGAGACATTTTACAATTCTAAACTGAGAGAGACTGAGAAGATATGTAGAGCTACTGTTACATCATGATGATGGGGACTCAAAAATCATAGTTCAAATCCCACCAAAACAAAAATGCTCTGTTAAATACCAAGCTAATTTTTGTAACAAAATATTTTCTCAAAGTGCTAACGAAAGATAATTGCCAACCTAGAAATTACTACCCAGTCAGGATGTTTTTCACAGAAATTAAATGCAGACATATACTAAAGGAACTACAAAAGGAAGATCTTCAAAAAGAAGACAAATAATCCCAGAGGGAAGGATAGAGATATAATAAATAATAAAAAAAATGGAAAGAGTAAATATATGGGTAAATCTAAATAAATCTGACTGAAAACAATGGTAATTCTATAGATAGCTTTAAACATAAACAGAATTAAAATTCACAACAAGAACCTCTAAAAGCAGGAATGGAGCAAAAGGAGTTAAAGTTTTATAAGGTCCTTATATTATTCAGGAAGCTATATAACTACTAATTTATATTAGAGTTTGAAAAGTTATGAAAGCAGGTTGTAATTCCTAGAGTAAATTGCAAAGCAACTCTAGAAGAAGGCATACTAATAAAATAACTGAAGACAAAACATGTAATATTAAAAATAATTAACTCAAAAGAAAGCATGGAAGGAGAGAAAAGGGGGCCTAGAACAATAATAGAAAGCAAATAATTAAATGACAGGTTTGATACTAAATATATCAGTAATCACATGAAGTATATGTATACTAAATACTCCAATTAAAGGAAAACAATCACGCTAAGTTACTTACAAGAGACATGGTTTAAATTGAAGGATACAGATTGAATGTAAGAGTACATAGGAACATTTTACACAAATATCAAAGAAAGATAAAATAATTATACTAATATAACTAGAGAAAAAGAACACGATTCATAATGATAAACTGTTTAATTTACCAGGAAGATAAAATAATTTCATATTTATATGCACTTAATTAAATAGATAGGTAGATAGATATTTTTAAAACCACTGACAAATACAAGGAGCAATAATCAAATCTGCAATCATGGCAAGGAATTTAAACACCTCCATCACTAACTGCTAGAAAAAACAAAAAGAAATCAGAAAACATGAAAAATCAGAACATGTGTTTACAACTTGACGTAATTGACACGAAGAGCATTCAGCACCCAACAACTATGGAATACACATTCCTTTCAAGTGCAACACTAACCATATAATGGTGCATAAGGTAAATTTCAACAAATTTCAAAGGACTGAAATGGCAGAGAGTGGCATCTCAGAAACCAAAAGAATTCAGCTAGTAATCAATAATAAGAAATATAACAAAAATTTCTCTTATCTTTGTAAATTAAGTAAAATAATTTAAAAAACATAAGGATCATGGAAGGAATTAAATGGATACTAGAAAATAGTTTGAACTGAATGATAATGAAAGTACTACATATAAAACTTGAGTGATGCAGCTAAAGCCATGCTTACAGTAAAATATATAAAGACAATGCACAAAAGCCAAAATTGCAAATCAATGATATAACTATCCTATTTTCCAGATATTATTAATAGAAAAAATAAGTATCAGATTAAAGTAAAAGAAAGGAAATAAGCAAAAATTATGAAATTAAAGCAAATATTCAATAAAGACGAACAAAGTCATAAGGTGGTCCTTTGGCAGCGCCTGTGGCTCAAGGAGTAGGGCGCCAGTCCCATATGCCAGAGGTGGCAGGTTCAAACCTAGCCCCGGCCAAAAACCAAAAAAAAAAAAAAAAAAAAAAAGAAAAGGCAAACAACATAAACCCCTGGCAAAAAGAATGAAAAAAAGTATAAAGTCACAAATACTAAATGTAACAAATATTCAAGGGGATATGACTACAAAACTTTCAGATAATGACAGGACATTATGAACAAGTTTATGGTAATAAACAGGAAGTCTATAATTAAAAACCTTCCTACAAAGAAAATTCTAGGCCCAGGTGAGCTGTTCAAAGGTGTAAGAAAGAAACATCATCAATGTAATAAAATTTATTTCAGAGAATAGGAAAAAGTTTTTTTTTCAGCTAGTCTTGAGACCAGCATCAACATCTGAGAAAGAATTTTCAAGAAAGAAAAATTGTACAAAGTCTTTCTCATAAACATTCAGAATTTAAGTAAGATTTTGACACATCAGATTCTGTGATACATAAAATGAATTACATATCACAACCAAAACCACCAAATAGAATTTCTTCTATGAATCATTTTGGCGGGGGGGGGGGGGGACAAAATGGCTGACCAGAGATCCAGTTGCCAGACCATCTTAGAAAGAAGGAAAAGTTTTACACATAAAAGTAAAAAGAAAACTGACAAACAATCTTAGAATGGGTATAATTGTGAGTATGTTCAGAACAGTATAAGAGATTCCATAGGAAGAAGTCATAGAGCAGAACAAGAAGAAGTAAGATATCAGAAGACAACCTTGAAGAGTTTTGTAGCTCAGTGAAAAGGGTAGGGGGAGTAGTTTGCTTCTCCCTCCCCTGCATCTCTGACAGTGGGAGGGCTCCCAACTTCTTGAGAGACTTTCTGCCTATGTGAGCCCAGAGGCTGTGCCACTAGTGAGCTAGGAATCTCTTGTGGATAGGGCACAGGCTCTCAGCCCTCCTGGGGGCACTTCCCAACCCCACCCCTACAAACTCAAGCTGGAAAAGCAGGCACAAAATTGCTTCTCTACTCAATGTAGAGAAATTCCTTTGTCCTCCCCAAGGGGCTTCAACTTCTCAGGTTTTACCCTGCTCATTTCTACACAGATATTTCCCATCTTTGGCCCAGAACATAGGATCCATAGGGATCCAGAGGGTCCCAGGTGATTTCTATGACTCTAGGGCCTGGACATTCAGGGCAGATACCTTTCTGACCACTCTGAAAACTCTCTCCTATGCAGACTCTTGTCTGCCTGTCTCTATCCTAACCTGTGGCTGCTGAGGGAGACAACTGCACCCTAAGACCAAGGGTTCCATGGAGTGTGGGACTCAGGCTTTTCATCTTGCAAAAGCAGTCTTGAGAGGAAAACTCATAGCCTTAAATGCCCACATTTAAAAGACAGAAAGATCAAAAATCAACAATCTAATGAATTGTCTTAAGTAACTGGAAAAGGAAGAAGAAACTAATCCCAAACCCATCAGAAAAAAGAAATAACCAAGATCAGAGAAGAACTAAATGAATTCAAGAACAAAAGAACTATACAGAAGATCAATGAAGCAAAACAAACCTCTAGCTAATCAGAAACAGAAGAGAAAGAAGTCTAATAATCTCAATTAAAAATGAAAAAGGAGAAATTACAATTGATATCATGCAGATACAAAATATATCTCAGAATACTATAAAAATCTCTATGCTCGGGCAGTGCCTGTGGCTCAAAGGGGTAGGTGCTGGCCCCGTATGCCAGAGGTGGTGGGTTCAAACCCAGCCCCAGCCAAAAACTGCTAAAAAAAAAAAAAAAAGATCTCTATGCTCACAAACTTGAAAACATGGAGGAAATAGACAAATTTTTAGAAAATTACAACCTCCCTAGGCATGAAGAGATGGAACTCCACAACAGACCAATATCAAGCACCAAAATTGAAGCAGCAATAATATGTCTTCCAACAAAAAAGGCCCAGACCAGATTGTTTCACACTCAAATTTTATCCAACCTACATAGAAGAGCTTGTACCTATACTGCAGAAATTATTCCTTAACATTGACATGGAAAGGAATATTCCCTAACTTGTTCTATGAAGCCAACACCAGCTTGATACCAAAGTCAGGAAAGGACAAAAGTAAAAAAGAAAAGTATAGACCAATATCTCTTATGATATAGTTGCAAATTTCTCCATAAAATCTTAGCCAACTGAATTCAGTTGCACATCAAAAAAAAAAAAAAATGCATTGTGACCAAATGGCCTTCATCCCAGTGATGCAAAAATAGTTCAACATATACACATCTGGGGACAGGCCAGATCCTATACTCCCAGTATGCAATCATATTGCTGTGGGCATGAAGGGGAGATTTGTGAATTAATCTTGGGAAGTGAGGGAACCCACCTGGGCAGAATTGAGAGGAAAGTGTGGGTCCCAGGCACAGCACTCTTGCTGAGCACTCAGCTCCAAGAAGAAGGCCATGCTCTCAGCCCAGGGCAGGATCCTTGACAGGGAAGCTCCCGGTCTATAGTACCACTGCTGGGAAGCTTAGATGCTTTGGGTTCCTGCCTGCCAGCAGATGCCAGAGGAAAACTGTGGAGCAGGGGAGTGGGTATTAGAGAAAAACCCATTCCTGATAGCCAGATTGTGAATCTTAGGCAGCCCCATTTCCTAAAAGCAGACTTTTTGGCTTTCTGGGGTACTTCAGCCCCTTGCTGGCAGCTATTTCCAGCAGCTTGGGAGGGAACTTCAACCCCTGCTGAGACAGCTATGATACTAGCTTATGTGGAGCTTAAGGGCAGGCTCACCCAACCTAGACCTGCCCAACCTCATGCCCTCATCCACCTTTGCTGCGGTGGAAAATAAGGACTTACCTGGAATTTCAGGGCCCTACCTACCACCTGGCATATTTGAGTGCTTTTTCTGAGTGACTGAGCCAGTCACAGGTTCAAAAAACAATACTGTAGCTTGTTCTTTCCAGCACATACTATCTACAGGCAGGGAGGTCAATTTGTATAACCCTTTACAACATTTACTGACTTAGTCACACAGGAAGTGATTGATTCCTAACCACAAGCATCACCTGTTGTGTCAGAGATTAAACTGGGCAAACCAATACAATTGACATTGTTAAGAAGACAACAGGATTGAGTAGAGAGTATTTCAAAAACTTTAATCCTAACTCATCAACAAGAGACAGGGAATCTTCCCACATACAAAATTTACCGCCACTACAGCTTACGTACAAATAATTAGTAACTGAGAAAACCACACTAATAATCAAGGCATCCATACAGAACCTAGACTGCCATCAAATCACTCATAAGGGAAGAAATGTTTTTACCCAATATGTTTCACAAATACACCTTTATTAATGGCAGGGAGAGCCCCAACTAAATGAAAGAAAAACCATAAACAAGTAGTGATAGCTGCTCCTAATGAGAAGAAATCAGCCCAAGATCTCCAGAAGTATGCAGAAACAGAGTGAAAAGATCTCACAGGGGCACATCACCTATCATTTTGATCCCATCCATAATGAAAATATTAAAACTAAATTCTTGCAAATGTAAGGAAATAATCAACAGAGCATATAGACAACCTACAGAATGGGAGAGAATATCCACAAGCTATACATCCCATAAAGGGCTAATAACAAGAATCTATAAATAATTCAAATCAGCAAGAAAAAAACAAATAACCCCACTAAAAAGTAGACATAACACCTGAAAAGAAACTTTTTAAAAGAAGACAAATTGCCAATAAACCCATGAAAAAAATGTTCAACTAGTCATCAAAGAAAGGCAAACTAAAAGCAAAATGAGATATCTCCTTACCCTGTTAGAATGTCTACCATAAAGTCCAAAAAAAAAAAAAATGCTGGTGGAGATGCTGAGAGAAAGGAACACTTATACACTGTTGATGGGACTGCAGATTAGTACAACCTCTACAGAAAACAGTATAGAAATTCCCGAAAGAGCTAGTCGTAGACCTACCATTTTTTTTGTTTGCTCTTTTTTGTTCTGCTTTGTTTTAACAGTCTCACTGTGTCACCCTGGATAGAATGCCATGGCATTGTCATAGCTCATAGCAATCTCAACATCTTGGGCTTAGTTGATCCTTTTGCCCAATATGTTTAGCAGGACTTTTGCCTCAGTCCTGAGTAGCTGAGATTACAGGTACCTGCCACAACATCCAGCTAGTTTTTCTGATTTTTTTTTAGTAGAGATGGGGTCTTGCTCTTGCTTAGTCTGGTCTTGAACTCCTGAGCTCAAGAAATCCACCCTTCTTGGCTTCCCAAAGTGCTAGGATTACAGGTGTGAGCCACCACACCTGGCCTAGATCTACCATTTGATCCAGAAATCCTTCTACTGGGTATCTGCCAAAGGACAAAAAAAAGTCATTTTTATCAAAGGAAAACCTGAACTTGAATATTTATTGCAGAGAATTGCAAACAAGTGGAATCAACCCAAATGCCCACCAATTCGTGAGTGGATTAACAAAATGTGGTATATGTTGTCATGGAACACTACTCAGCTGTAAAAAAGGATAAATGGATGCCTTTTGCAACAATGTGGATGAAACTAAGAGACCATTATCCTCAGTGAAATATCTAAGGACTGGTACAACAAACACCACATGTACTCACTATTAAATTGGAACTGATCAGCACAAATGTGCAGAGAGAAGTGAAACCCAGTGGAAATCAAGCATGGAGGATGGAGGAGGAGAAGATTGGCAAGAACCTACCTAACAGGTACAGTGAACTCTATCTAGGTGATGGGCATACTTACAGCCACGTTTTAAGCATTACAAGAGCAATCCATGCAACTAAAAAGATTTATACCCTTTAATATTTTGAAATTAAAAAAAATAAAGGAAAGTTTTTCTCTTGGATTAGAGAAAGATGAAATACTCTACTACCACCTCGTCTAACATTTTCTAAAAGCTATGGCAAGTGCAATAAGGCAAAAAAGTAAGAACTGGAAAGGAAAATTGAGCTGTCATTTTTAGATGACATGACTGTAGAAGTGGAAAATACAAACACAAAATCATACATTAGCATTAGACATGAATTTAGAAGAATCACAGGCTTAAAAAATCAATTGTAATTCTGTATGCCTGCAACAATAACTTAGAAAATAAAACTTTAAAAAAGGATAAACTTTACAAAACACCAAAATCATCAAACACCTAGGAATAAATTTAATAAAATATATGCAAGAATAATATACATGAACCTATAAAATATCGAAATTGAAGGCCTAAATAAAGCAATGTATCATACCATGTTTGTGGCTAATGTAAAGATATTAATTGTCCCCTAATTGATGTATTAATTTAACGTAATCACCATCAAAATCCCAGGAAAAGTATGTGTGTGTCAGTTGCCAAGCAGATTCTAAAATGTATAATGCAAAACATCCTAGGACCCAATAAAAGCCAAGGCAATCTTGTTTAAGAAAAACCAAGTTTGGGGCAGCGCCTGTGGCTCAAAGGAGTAGGGCACCCACCCCATATACCAGAAGTGGCAGGTTCAAACCCGGCCCTGGCCAAAAACTGCAAGGGGAAAAAAAAGAAAAACAAAGTTATATCTTTTGTATTAATCTGGATGAAGATAGAACACATACTTCTTAGTAAAGCATCACAAGAATGGAGAAGCAAGAATCCAATATACTAAAAAAAAAAAAAAAAGAATCCAATGTACTGTATTCTAATATGAAGCAGTAGATGAGCTAATACAAGGTGGGGGGGTAGAGGAATGAGCAAGTGGGGAGAGGGCGGGGAGAGGGTGATGGGGAGATATGGTGTATGGCATACTTCTTTGTGGGCGGAACACAATTATAAGAGGGACTTTATCTAACAAATGCTATCAGTGTAAGCTAATTCTTTGTACCCTCGATGAATCCCAAACAATGAAAGGGGGGGGAGAAAAAGTTAGAAGACTGTCACTTGTAGTAATCTGACTTACTATAATGTGTCAAATGGCTTATGAAGTGAGTGTATGATGCCCCATAATCATATCATTGTATACAGTTATGATTTAATAAAAAAAAAAATCAAAAAAAAAAAAAAAAAAAGACAGTGTGGTATCACTGAAAGGATAGACCAATACACCAATAGATCAATAGAAAATAGAAGAGTCAGAAATTGATTTACGAATGTGTGGACACTTGATTTAGTATAAAGGTGGCAATAGCATAACCTAATGCAGGCTTGACTGCTGCTTGAAAACCAGACATGAGAGACAAGGGCTTGGTGGAAGGAAAGAGGATTTATTCAAGAGGTGGCACCCTGAAGAGATGGCAGACTCCTGTGACAAAGACTAGATCAAATTCCTCAGGCTGCCCAAGGGTTTTAAGAGGGAAAGAGTAGTGGGAAACTATATGCAGGCCAGCATGCCTTGTTCTGGTGGCTATCTGGAGTAATAGACCATCTGGCAGTGTCACCAGCCAGACAGCAACCGGCATCAAGGTTAACTATTCAGCATTCTTCCTCTGGGAAGAGGGGTTTGTTCCACTATCTTGGTTTCATAGTTAGCTGCTGAAGGCCAGTTCCTGGAATGCTTAAGTAAGCACATAATTAGGCATTGTAAAATAGAGAGTTATTAGTTGCCTTTAAGGTAGAGTGACTGTTAACTGTTACAGCACAACGCTATGAGGAAAAAATCGGGCCTTTGCGACATGTAAGAAACAATAGTCTGAATTACCTGATAGTACACAGAGTTATACATTTAAGGGTGAAAAGCTAAATCAAACATCCAGAAAAAAAAATAAACATAGGAGAATATCTTCATGACCTTGTGACAGACAGTAATTTCTTAAACAAGACGTAAAGGCATTAATCATAAGGAGGTAGGGACAGGTAAATTCACACATACTGGGTAGAATGCATGCTATTTGGGTGATGGGCACACTTATAATTTTGATTCAAACTGCACAAAATCAACTTGAGTAATCAAAATATTTATACCCCTATAATATTCTGAAATTTTTTTAAAAGAGACAAGAAAATGGTGGACAATAGCTTTTCTTCTTTGTAGAGAAGGAATCTAGTGTCAAACTCCTGTGCTAAAGCCATCCTTCTGTCTCAGCCCCCTGAGTATCTGGGACTATAGGTGCATGCCACCACACCCAGCTACATTTTTCAAAGTAGTATTTTTCATTACAAGATAGTAAAGAGGCACACCACAAACTGTTAGACATATGAGAATTAAAGACTTATATGTATTATAGAATCCAGAAAGAATTCCTACAAATAAATAAAAACAAGGTAAAAAAAGCAAAAGTCTTGAACAGGCACTTAACAAGGATATCCAAATAGCCAACATGCATTTGTAAAGGTGCTCAATATCATTAGGCCACAGGGAAATACAAATTAAATCACAATGACACAATGAAATGATAAATGCTTGAGGTAATGGATATCCCAATTACCCCGATTTGACTGTTACACGTTATATCAAAACATCATATGTACCCTATGAGTATATACAACATATATTCATAATTTAAAATGATAAACACCAGATAAACACATTATCTAAATATATAAATATCTAAAAATAAATACTAAAATATTAAATAAGTAAAAAAAAATTTAAACCCACCTCAATAAAAAACAAAA
Organism: Nycticebus coucang; assembly: GCF_027406575.1. NCBI lineage: Eukaryota > Metazoa > Chordata > Mammalia > Primates > Lorisidae > Nycticebus > Nycticebus coucang. The sequence goes on from NC_069804.1 coordinate 21,591,640, forward strand.
TCACAATGAGTTTAGACTAAGCCCCAGAATGCGTATAATCAAAACAATTAGGCCAGGTGTGGTGGTTCACAGCAGTAATCCTAGCACTCTGAGAGGCCAAGGCCAGCGTATTGACCGAGTTCAGGAGTTTAAGACCAGACTGAGCAAGAGTGAGACTCCATCTCTAAAAACTAGTTTGGTGTTGTGGTGGGCGCTTGTAATCCCAGCTACTCGAGAGGCTGAGGCAAGAGGATTGCTTGAGCCTAAGAGTTTGAGGTTGCAGTGAGTTATGATGTCATAGCACTCTACCAAGGGCAACAAAGTGAGACTCTGTCTCAAAAAACAAACAAACAAAAAAAACCCAAAACCAAAAAGCAATTAACAATACCAAGTGTTTGCGAGAATGTGGAGCAACTGGAAGCTGTTGCTTACACTGTTGTTAGGAGTGTAAATTGATGCAGTCGTTTGGAAAACTGCCTGGAAATATTAGTAAAGCTGAACATCTGCCTATCCTGTCCCATCATTTTCATTCTTCACCATGAATCTGACAAAAATACATACATTTGTGACCCAAAAGATATGCATAACAATGTTTACTGCATAGTCATTCATGATATTAAAATATGAAAACAAAACAAAACCAAAATCCCAGAAGCAATCTAATGTTCCATCAATACCAGAATGGTTAAATAAGTTGCAGTAAATTCATGCAAGGAAATGAGAAGGAAGGAATTACGGCTACATGTAATATCATGTGTTTGATATGAATCTCACAAAGACAATATTGAGAAAAATCCAGATTCAATGAGTACATAATGTAGGTTTCCATTCATAGTAAGTTCAGAAACAGGCAAATTAATCTATGGTATCCAAAACTGAGAGAATGCTTACTTTTGTAGGAATTGGGTTAGTGATTAGAAGAGAGTGCAAGACTCTTACCAGGGCATTGTCTATTCTCAATTTTGCATCTGAGTAATTAAATCAGTGTGTTTACTTATTGAAAATTCATTGAGCTCTACACTTATCTGTACTCATTTCTATATGTGTATTTCCAAAAATGTTAATGGAATGAAAATAACAGATAATAACAGGGATTACACACAGATGATGAGAGTTGGGTAGAAATATTGATTAACTTTAGCCTTTTCAAGTATACATAATAAAATATCTAAGTAATAATCTCCTTACTTAGGAAGCCTGGAACAAAGATATTTCCTTCTCTCTCTTTTTATTATGGTACTTGCTCCCACTTTGATTTTAGAAAGAATTAAAACCAGCACAAAGGGCTTATTAATCAGGAAAATAGATACATGAAATAAACATAACCTTTTCCTAAACCCTTCCCTCCATATATACATGCCTGACTTTCGTATAAACCTTCTACATAGAGCTAATGAAGTATAATAGCTTCAGAAGCCCAAACAATTAAAGTTCATTTTTAAAAAAACATCAGAGTTTAATTCTTTGTGGCTCTTCAAGTCTATCTAATCCCTCCCAGAGAAAATTCTTGCTGTCTGGATGTTGAATTGCTGCTGTGTTGGGATGGCTGGTTCTCTTCTCTTTGTAGTGCCTCCGATGCACACACGTGTCATACTCTCCTTGATTTGTTTATGAAGGAATCTAGAAGGCTAAGCAAAGCCTTATGTTGAACTTTAGGTTTGGGAAGTGTTAGAATACTTTTCCATTTTTTAAACAACTTCATAGGGGAGAAACTACACAGGTAAGAGCTGTTTCAAACAATGGAAGTCAGACTAACTTTTTGTTTTCTTCCTTTTGTTTTCCTTTTTCTAAATTGAAAAACAATAATTTTATATGTATTCCTTTTTCTAAATTGAAAAACAATAATTTTATATATAGTCTGTATCTGAGGGTTCTGTATCCAGATATTCAACCAACCATGATTGGAAAATATTTCTGGGAAACCCAATAAAATATAATACAACAATGGAAATATTAAAAACCCAATATAGTATCACAACTATTTACACACCATTTACATTTTCTCAGGTAACATATCAGTCTAGAGATGATTTAAATTTAATTGGAGGACATGTATAGGTAATATGCAAGTATTAAGCCATTTTATTTAACAGACTTGAGGGTCCTTAGATTTTAGTATCCAGTTGTGTGGGTTGGGGGATGACTGCATTATATATTTATGGGGTATAATGTGATATTTTGCTATTTGTTTCCACTGTGGAAGACACTAACTTTTAATAAAGTTATTGGAACAAAGAATTCACGTTGAGGCAGGAAAAAAATCTAAAATATAAGCAATATGTTTATTTTGGTTTTAATACATCTGAAGTCATTAAAAGGAATTAACACTTCAATAAATATCACTAGCTTTTACACTAATCACATTTTATGATGATCTTAAATTATTTAAAACTCAGAGGATTAACAATAGCAGATTCTGTTCCATCTTTGCCCTGTTGCTTACCTGCTGATTTTCTTAACTGTTCTTGTGCAATCGACAATGTGCTAACCTGCTTTTCTTTTTGTAAATGTTTGCATTACAGGCTGCATTCTTGCCTTACTGTATAGAGAAAGAAAAAAGGCTGCGTTTATTATTGCACATTTTAAGCTTTTATACCTTTATCTTCTTGGAATGGTCAGATTCTGAACCAAACAGCCAGAACCACAGGTCTGCTGTTAAGGGATTTTAAATTGTGCATTTTGAACACTACATTGAATAATTTAAGATATCCCTTGTGTTCATAGTATGAGGGGCTATTTTATGTCATGTTGGCATAAATTATTTTGTAAAAGGGAACATGTTTCTATTAGTGTTTCAGTGTTTGTGCTGATATAAAGTAAGTTATTACTTTGCACTAGGTGGTTTGGCCACTGAAAGAATACTGTATTGTAAAAGAAGCAATCTTACTTGTTTAGACAACAAACTTAAGTTTTACTAAGTCCTTCACTTCTGTTGATTGATTCCTATTTGAGCTTATGGCTTGGTGGCTGAGAATTGAGAAGTTATTTGAAGTAGGATAGGTAAACCTCGGCCTATTATATGAAATGCCCTTCAGCTCAACTGCTGTGTTTAAAATACACATTTGAAATCCCTTTTTACAGACACTAAGGTAAAAGTACATCTTTCTGGGTTGTAAACACGTGGTAGTACCAGAGAATTGTATAGTCAATGTTAAATAAAAGCCAAAACTGGAATGTGCAGAAAATAGGATTTGGTTAATTTGTGGACTTTTTATTTTTGTTTTTGTTTAACCTTTTAAGAAATATGATTCCTGGAGTAGATTGGTATATTCTGTTAAAGAGTCCATTGTGCTTACACTGTTGCATCACAAAGGATTTGCCCAGGGACCATGACCTGCTGGTGTGTATTTACGAAAACAAAACACACAAACTACCCGTTGGAGAATATAAGGTAGCAATCACAAACTAAAGACTGCAGCTTGTTTAGGTGCAATATCCTGATTCCCACAGTTAGCTACAGTGGGTCTTACTGGTTTTTGTGACAGAAGGATTTATTCAGACTGCTGTACTCATTTGATGTAACAAAATGCTATTAATCTAAATATTTGTAAATAAAGTACCTGTATCTAGATTAAAAAAAACAAACAACTTTTTCTCACCAACTATGATGTCCCTGCACTGCTGCCTGTTTAGAGAGCAGATAGGTAAGACAGGTTCTTACTGTAAAACAGTTTGACAGCAAGAGGATCTCTTTACAAAAAAAAAAAAAAAAAATTCAACAGAGAAATCTGCCAAGACAGGAAGTAGAGTACAGTCTAATCTTCCTTAACATATTTGCTTCCTCCTGATTAGTCACCTTTTCAAAGAAACTTCTTAGTTTACCAGATTATAAATTCATCATTCTTAACATCACAGTCTAAATGACTTGCAGAGTATATCTTAATAATTGAGGTTCTATATTTTAAGTCACAGTGATTAGCTTTTTTCTCTAATTAAAAATGATTCTCTTGTTAAAGAGTCATTTCTGTTTCCATGTTTTAAAAAGGAACATTTCTGCGTGTCCCTCCTCCCACACACCTTGTTGCTCTTAAGTACTATCTTGTTTTAAATTTGATTCTGCAGTGAACCTGCAGTTATTGAACCATAAATAACTTCTACACTATTTGAAATATAAGCATAAATTTTGTTTCAATTAAAATACCTTCTCTTTGAGAACCCTGAATGTTAAGGGCATATACCCAATATGTAGAGTCATTTGGATAATGAATACTGAGCAGAAAAGGTATATCATTTTGATCTTAGTTAATCTTTGACATTTACCTCCAATCTGGAATGGCAAAATCTTGTACCTTAAAACTGAAAGGTAGTAATTATATTAGCAAATCCAGATGAACACAGTAACTTGTAACTATTAGGGTGATTTTTAGGTTTAATTACTTTAGTGGTTATTTTCTCTCCTCTTTCTATCTCTGAGGAAGTCACTTGTGTATGCTTCCGTTAACTCTTGATTTTGTTCTTGAGGTGGTGTAAGTCAAATCTTATTTGTGATATCAATGCCCTCTAGTTATTAGGAACACACTTGTAGTTGAAAAATGTTGGGTTTATGGTTCATTGTAATGAGGAAGACAGTACATCATAGGCATCTTAGTAAGATGTCAGAAAGGACTTCTTTTAAGATATGGGCTCTTATTTGGTGATTTTGGGGATGGGTTCAAGGAAGCATGGTTTTCCTATGGAATGGCTGCCCTCGGAAGAAAAGGAAAATTCTGTGACTATAATCTTAATTTATCTGCAAGATGGGCATTCTAAAGGACAAATTTTGGCCTAGTAGAAAATATATACAATTTATTTTTATGGCTGAAACTTGATACATGAAACAGAGCAAGGAACTCATAGCAAGTGTAATAGACACCTCATTGGGAAAATATTTAGGACTGGAGAGCATGAGACCTTGTCATTGGATGAATAGATGGAAAGACTTGGTCCCATCCAGTGCAATTGATGTCCTTTCTGCTGAATCTTGACATATAGCCAATCTCTAGGCAGTAGCCCAATAGCATCCATTCTTATGGCTATGGCTGTCACAAGCCATTGATATTTATAATAGTGTATAAAATATCAAATAATATATGAATATTTTTCACATAGACGGCCACTGCATGGCAGCAGAAAATCTTATGCTCGTATGTATTAATATTCTCTGTTGATTACAGATCTCATGCTCAGAAACACCAGTAACTGTACTTTTTTTTTTTTTTTCACACTCCAATGCCACAATTTGACCACTGGAGTACCTTTAGGTTGGCTCCCTTTAATACTACTCCAGAACTTTTTTTTTTTTCTTTTTGTGATTTAATTCAAAGGGTTCAGGGGATAAGAAATATTTGAAAACCATTTCTAAACTTTTATTGTTGACTTTCAAAGTGATTTTCTTATTCTGGATTAAAACAGCTTTAGCACCCAAATGTACAGATTAAGGGCATGCCAAGTTAAACAGTAACTTTTAATATGAAGACCATAGTGCTTAAGTAGTTTGACTTGTCAGGGATTTGTCACCCAGAGATCTTCAGTTCTCCCATTTTACAAGTGAGGCCCACGTAAAAGAGGTTTCCTCAACATCCCGCAGCTTTCTTTTTTTTAATTTTTAATTTTTTATTAAATCATAAACACATAGATCATGTATACATTAATGCACTTATAGGGTACAATGTTCTCATTTCATATAGAATTAGGAATGCTTATATCACACTGGTTAATATATACCTCATCTTGTTTACTTAATTATTGTGTTAAGACATTTATAAACTATACTAATAGATCCGACATGTACCCTTGCATTATGCAACATAGGTGTGATCCTACCATTCACCCTCCCTCGATTTAACCTCCCCTCTCCTCTTCCATTCCCCTTCCTTCCTCCTGGGCCATAGTTGTGATCTATTCTTTATATGAAAGAGTGAGTGATTGTAAAATGGTTTCATAATAGTACTGAGTACATGGGATATTTTTTCTTCCATTCTTGAGATACTATACTAAGTAGGATATGTTCCAGCTCCATCCATGTAAATGTAAAAGAGGTAAAGTCTCCATATTTTATTAAGGCTGCATAATATTCCATGGTATACACATACCACAATTTATTAATCCATTCATGGGTCGATGGGCACTTGGGCTTCTTCCATGATTTGGCTATCATGAATTGAGCTGCAGTGAACAACCTGGTCCAAATATCTTTGTTACAAAGTGATTTTTGGTCTTTTGGATATACTCCTAGTAGAGGAATTGCAGGATCAAATGGCAGGTCTACTTTTAGATCCCTGAGTATTCTCTATACTTCTTTCCAAAAGGGACATATTAGCTTGCACTCCCACCAGCAGTGCAGAAGTGTTCCCTTTTCTCCACATCCATGCCAACATCTGTAGTTTTGGGGTTTTGTTATATAAGCCAGTCTTACGTGAGTTAGATGATATCGCAAAGTGATTTTGATTTGCATTTCTCTGATGATTAAAGATGAGCATTTTTTTCATTGTCTGTAGGTCATGCACCTATCATCTTCAGAGTAGCTTCTGTTCAAGACCCTTGCCCACAATGAAATGGGATTACTTGTTTTTTTCTTATTAATAAGTTTGAGTTCTCTGTGGATTCTGGTTATCAAACCTTTGTCAGAGGCACAACCTGCAAATATCCTCTCCCATTCTTAGGGCTGTCTGCTTGCTTTAATTACTGTGTTCTTGGCTATGCAGAGCTTTTTACTTTCATCAGATCCCAGTAATGTATTTTTGGTGTTGCTTCAATTGCCCAGGGGGTCCTCCTCATAAAGTATTCTCCCAGGCCAATTTCTTCAAGTGTTTATTCTGCAGTCTCTCCAAGAATTTTTATAGTTTCATGTTTTAAGTTTAAATCTTTTATCCAGTGAGAGTCAATTTTTGTTAATGGGGAAAGGTGTGGGTTCAGTTTCAGTCTTCTACAAGTTGCCAGCCAGTTCTCCCAGCACCATTTGTTAAATAGGGAATCTTTCCCCCCAATTTCTATTTTGATGGGCTTATCAAAGATCAAATGACAATAAGTGTCTGGGTTCATCTCTTGGTTCTCAATTCTGTTCCATACATCTTCCTCTCCATTTTTTGTGCCAATACCATGCTGGTTTGATCACTACAGATTTATAGTATAGTTTGAAGTCTGGTAGCATGATTCCTCTGGCTTTGATTTTATTTCTGAGTAATGTCTTGGCTATTCGAGTTTTTTTCTGGTTCCATATAAAACAAAGTACTATTTTTTCCAGATGTTTAAAGTATGACAGTGGTGCTTTGATAGGGATTGCATTAAATTTGTAAATTGCTTTGGGTAATATGGACATTTTAACAATGTTGATTCTTCCTAGCCACGAGCGTGGTATGCTTTTCCATTTGTTAACATCTTCAGCTTTTTATTTTCTCAGAGTTTCATAATTCTCTTTATAGAGATCTTTTATGTCCTTTGTTAGGTAAATTCCCAAATAGTTCATCTTCTTTGGCACAACTGTAAAGGGAATAGAATCCTTGACTGTTTTTTCTGCTTGACTATTATTGGTATATATAAAAGCTACGGATTTGTGAGTATTGATTTTGTATCCTGAGATGCTACTGTCCTTGATCACTTCTAAGATTTTTGTGGTTGAGTTCCTGGGGTTTTCCAGGTATAAAATCATATCATCTGTGAAGAGTGGAAGTTTGATCTCCTCTGACCCAATTCATATACCCTTGATTGCCTTCACTTGCCTGATTGTGATGGCTAAGACTTCCATTACAATGTTAAAAAGCAGTGGAGATAATGGGCAACCTTGCCTGGTTTCTGATCTGAGTGGTAATGATTCCAATTTAACTCCATTCAGTATGATATTGTCTGTGGGTTTGCTGTAGATGGCCTCTATCAGTTTAAGAAAAGTCCCTTCTATACCTGTGTTATGATCATGAAAGGATGCTGGATATTGTCAAAAGCTTTTTCTGCATCAATTGAGAGAATCATATGGTCTTTGTTTTTTAATTTCTTTATGTAATATATATTTATAGATTTACGTATATTGAACCAACCTTGAGACCCTGGGATAAAACCCACTTGGTCATGTTGTATAATTCATTTAATTCATTTGATGTGATTCTAGATTCTGTTTGCTAGGATCTTATTGACTATTCTTGCATCTATGTTCATTAAAGATATTTCTATAGTTTTCTTGTTGGGTCTTTTCCTGGTTTGGGGATCAGGGTGGTATTTGCTTCATAGAATGTGTTGGGAAGTATTACTTCTTTTTCTATGTTTTGGAAAAGGTTAAGTAATACAGGTACTAGTTCCTCTTTAAAGGTTTGGTAGAATTCTGATGTGAAGCCATCTATTCCTGGACTCTTCTTTTTTGGGAGATTTCGTATAGTTGATTCTAATTCAGCACTTGATATACAGGTCTGTTCAACATTTCCAATTCTTTCTGATTAGGAAGTTGGTGTGCTTCCAAGTATTGGTCAATTTCTTTCAGATTTTCATATTTCTGAGAATAAAGTTTTTACTCCAGAACTTTTGAAAGCATCCTTGCTTTCTTGCAACAATCAAGACACAACTTTGTTTTTCCTAGTTGATTGCTAGGGTCTAGTGAAGATTTTCATTTATTCTCTACTAAGAAATCTGACTGCCATGAATGATGCTAAGTATATATGCAGTTGGAAAGCCACCAAACTCCAGAAAGGGCAATTTGTAATCAGTGAATTTATCATCAGTGTTGTCTTCATTTGATTGTGGCTTTCAATTACTCTTGAATTTTAATTATAAATGCTGTCAATTTAGCTTCATCATTATTAATTTAGCTTGGGAATGGGTGTCTGTTCACCTTACAGTGGAGTAGGCACACATATTTGCATCAACAATATTTTGATGTATAATTTTCCAATAACTAGATGTGTTTGCATTCAAGTTCAAAAATGAATTAGTCATTCCTTCATTTCTTGAGTAGTTGGATTCTTAAACTTCAAAAATATACAAGGACTCTAAAAATCATATATAAAAACTTGTATCTTCCCTAAAAAGTTAATAGTAAATGAGTAATATGTTGCCAATAAATATTTCACTACAAATTGTTTCTTTCTTTCTCTCTTTTTTTTTTAAAGTTCTTGGCTTTGACAAAATTCTTTATTTGTAAAGTAAAAACAAGTAGTTAAAGATGGGCCATAGGCAGAAATGTTTGAGAAGACCCCTTTCTCAACTGGAAACTCGTAAGTACCAAAATATGTTGAGTGATTTTATTTTACAAAATATGCATATCACTTTCCATCAATAATTCTGATAGACAGGCATGTGCTAAAAACTTCCTCCCTTCCTTGTTCTTTCCAACCTCACCTTTCTTTCCTGCCTACCCAAACTTGAGAATCATTACTTTTCTTGGTCTCCAGTTCCTAATGGTTATGAATAGTGGTGCTTGTGGAAGGAAAGACTCAGCAATATGTATTATCTCTATAAATAAGGGAGATCCTACTGATCATTTCTGTACCTTTAGGCCATAGGATATTTCAGAATAGCATCCCTGGAGCCACAGGTCAACCTTATGACTCAAATTCTCTTTGATTTCTTCCTTTGACAAAATATCCTTTTTAACAACCACTGCACTGTGGATCAGTTACCATGGAGGAAAGAAAAATTCCTGTACCTTAATGCTACCTGGAATCTAATAACCAGGAAAAAATCACTAATAGGATGTTTTTGTTCTCCCCAAAGTCATGTTGCACAGGTATTTGTTTTATCACTTGTAAATTTCCCCCATGTAAATTTATTTTCATGTGTCCATATATTCAAAAGTATAGTGATAATGGCTCCCTATTTTCCTGTATTAGGAGCTGTTAGGCATAACAAACAATCATAAAATCTATTGTGGTATATAGACAGTAAGAGTTTGATTAACTTACACTTCTGCAGCTTTACTGACCCTCGCTGGGCTTGCTGACAAATCACACGTCCGTGGTTGGAGCAGGTGGCTTATTAAACTCAACTGAGTAATCTCATGTGTCTGAAGGTCAACAGGTCAGCTGGACCCTGACTCATCAAGGATGTGATATCTGAGGCAGCTCTGATTCATACCATAGTTCTATGAGTTGGTTCCAAATGTTTCTCATCCTCCCCCTTGGTCCACTGAGGATAAGACGAGACAACTTCTTCTTTTTTTGCAGTTTTTGGCCAGGGCCGGGTTTGAACCCACCACCTCCAGTATATGGGGCTGGCACCCTACTCTTTTGAGCCACAGGCGCCACCCAGGGTAAGACTTCTTTATGGCATGGAAAAGGCCTTTTAGGGCCTAGACAAGGAACAGGCACACTATCACTTCTATCCCACTCTATTCGCTAAAGAAAGACATGTGGTAAAAGTCAAACTGAAGGGGTGAGGAAATATAGTCCAACTCTTTAGAGGGGAAGCTGCAACGTCACATTTCAAAGGGAAGGAAGAGAGGAAGGGATCAGTAAAGAACTGGAAGTATTAATGACAGCTACCACATTCCCCTTGCATTTTCTATGTATAATGCATGTAGTATAAGTAGAGAAGTCTCATTAGTAATAATCTCTACCCTGATTCAGAAGCCAACAACTCAATCAGAAAGGAGGGGGGATACTGAAGTGATTAAAATCACAGAGTCAGCCAGCAGCCAGACCAGGATTCAAATTCCTGGTTTATCCCTTACAAATCTGGTAACTGAGCTAGTTGATTTCCCTAAAGATTAGTCTCCCAAACTAAATAATGACAAATATAATAGGACCTAATCTGAGTGTTGTTTTAGTATTGAGTGAGATAATGCTTGCAAATTGTTTAGTACTGTGACAAGCACTTGGTAAAAGTTCAAAGCATCATGTTTTTTTCTCTCTCCTTCTCTCTCTTTACTCATCTTTCCCTCTTTTCATTTTCTTCTTTCTCCTTCCTTTTTCTGCTTCCTCATCTCTCTTTCTTTACCATCTACTTCTTTTTTTTTTTTTTTTTTTGGCCGGGGCTGGGTTTGAACCCGCCACCTTCGGCATATGGGACCGGCGCTCTACCCCTTTGAGCCACAGGCGCCGCCCTACCATCTACTTCTTGATTATTTACCTCCATTTTGCTCATATTACATAAAATATATTGATCAAGGTCTTATTAAAGTATTTTTCTTTTAAAGAAAACTTTTCAAAAGAAATATTCATTTCCTAGGTTTGGACCCTGAGTCTGAACAATACTTCTGAAACAAAACAAACATGAAAAAGGCCTCTGAAAGCTACTGAAAAAAAAAAAGACATCGAATCTATAAGTTCAACACAGCTCACCTTTTATTGTGAAGGAAATACTGATTTTCTGTATTCCCAACCATGACCTTGCATTTGTGGTTTCCATGGCAACTACTCATGTTGTGAGGTCTTGGTCAAGCCAACATGGCAAATTCATATTAAATTAGTTGAAGGAAACAAACAAGGAATATGTAATCAGCTACATAGATGCTACGAAGATGCTGTACAGAGATACTGATTTAATTAGCTTGAGCGGGAACCTGAAGATCAGTATTTTTTTTAAATCCCCCAGATGATTCTAATAGGCAACCAATGCTGAAAACCACGGCTGTGACCTAAGAGATACCTCCTCATATGTGACACTTTAGGTAGAGACAAGCTACCCAAAGGCAATTATAACAATCTCAACTGGCTAATCAGTACAAATGTATCAGATAATCTAAGAATTCTGAAAAAGACAACCACAGAGAGCGCCAAAGTGGCCTTGTGTTAGGAAGTACAGGAAATGTCAAGATAAAGGTAGTTTGAACCCATAGCTTAGAAATACACTGGTGAAGTCAGCGTACTGTTCTAGAATGAGAATTAGACTAGGAATCAGATATTCAGCTCTGATCTTAGCTCTGACACAAATAACTAACTACATGAGAAGCACCAGTCACTGTCCTTCTCTTGATTACATATACACCACATGCAAAATAAGTGGACTTCATCCACTGCTTTCTAGCTCCTCTCTTCTGAAATTCTGTGATTTCTAAAATACAGAAAGATTAAAACATGGTATGCCAGGGCCTCTCCCCAAATCCATTAAATCAGAAGTCACTGGAATGAGATGTGGATATCAGCAGTTTTCAATATGCTCTCAAGTAATTTTGATATTCATCCTGGGTCACTAACGGCAGGACTTTAAGAGTCTGCTACGGCGGAATTTATGCGGTACGGGAAATGAGAAGAGAATAAAGACTAAAGACTCTGAAGAGAAAAAAGGGATAAAAAAATTAGTAACATTTTCTTGGGTTTATTAAAATCTCATATTGCCTCTTTTCATCTCTTTTTGCTTGTTTTGTTTTTACCATATTCTTGGATCATGGTTCTATCTCTGTTTTTCCTCTTCTCTCTTAAACCTGCCTTACTAAGATATTTCCAATGAATATTTCATTTGAAGAACTGAGAAAGTGATCAAAAGCAGTATTGCTTGGGAAATGGAACTTACAAGATCTATTGCTAAAAGAGATGTCACCAAAACTGTAATGGAACATATTTTATTTTAATTTTGCAGCTGTGAGGATGTGTACTTTCAGTTAGTGTGCATTAAAGATAATTCACTGCAAAAATGTTAGCATCTGTTAAAAAAAAAAAAAAAAGGAGAATCCAGGTAAACAGACTAAATTTAGTCAGAGAGATGGTAAAGGCATCTGTTTTATTCCATGAGGTAGTTGAGAATATGGTAGCTCAGCCCAACAAAAAGTCTTGGCAAATGGTCTGTGTCTGGAGGGCCCCCCCCCAAAGCTTTTTCTAATGTTACTACATTTTCCCCTAAAATCTTCGCCATGTCCTTGTCATTCTTCCCATTTTCCACCCTGCTTCAGGAGACTGTTCTGAGTTTTCTGCCTAAACGTACATCTCTCAGAAGTCCTGTTTAGAGCTGTGATGCCCCAAATGGTAGTCACTAGCCATATGTGCCTATATAAATTTAAATTTAAATAAACTAAAATTAGAATTTTAATTCTTCTGTCACAGTGGCCACATTCCACATGCTTAGTAACAACATGTGGCTAGTGGCCACCATATTGGACATCACAGAACATTTCCATCATCACAGAGTGCTCTATTGGACAGAGCTTCTCCAGGGTCTCAGCTGTCCAAAGGCCAAACTTACTTGCTGACCAGAGATAATTCAGTGATCTTTTAAAGCCTGAGACATTGAGACCAATTCTCTGTGTCACGGTTTTCTCCTCTAAAAAATGAATATGATCCATGAATGGATTAATAAATTGTGGTACATGTACACCATGGAATATTATGCAGCCTTAAAGAAAGATGGAGACTTTACCTCTTTCATGTTTACATGGATGGAGCTGGAACACATTCTTCTTAGTAAAGTATCTCAAGAATGGAAGAAAAAGTACCCAATGTACTCAGCCCTACTATGAAACTAATTTAGGGTTTTCACATGAAAGCTATAACCCAGTTACAACCTAAGAATAGGGGGAAGGGGGAAGGGGGAAAGGGAGGGGAGGGAGGGGGGAGGTAGGTAGAGGGAAGGGAATTGGTGGGATTGCACCAGTGGTGCATCTTACAAGGGTATATGTGAAACTTGGTAAACAGTCTGTAAAGCTAGTGAATGATGCCCCATGATCATATCAATGTACACAGCTATGATTTAATAAAATAAATAAAAAATGAATATGAAAATAATCTTCTCCAAAGAAAGGGTTTTAGAATTACGTTTAAGTGTCATAGGAGCATAATTCTGAATAAAAACTCCAACACATGGAAAGAAGCTATGTTATAACCCATAATCTTTTGAAAACTAAGCCATAATATATAGAAGGATTGCCAATGTTTCTCAAAATACAGTCTATATGCCTCTTGCTTTGGACTGCTCAGCATTATTTGTTAAAAATGTGCATTTCTGTAGCTTCTCCCAGTGTTTCTGAATCAGAAAAGTGTGGGTAGAACCCATGACTGGGCCTCTTAACAAATCCACTGAGGATGTACATGCATACTTCTTGAAAAAAAAAATGCTTTTTGGGGAAAAAAAGATCATTTCTAGCACCTTCTACTTTGCGGTTACATTTTGATGCAAATGATTAAATTTATCACTCCTTTGGGCATTTGGTGGTTTGCAAACCTGTTTGGGAAGTAAACAGTCTTTCCAACAGGGAGATTACAACTATGATCCTGCAGAGAAAGTTAAATTGTAGTGTATTCCACATTTGCTTTTCTTGCGACTAGGCAGTACCATTGTGTTTCTGTAATGTTATTTAGTGTTTCTCTCATAAATTGGTCATTTGGGGCTAGCCAAATGATTACCTAGGAAATATTTTGCCCCGTTTCTGAAAGAAGCTGCTGCAATTGGAAACAGCAGGAAAATACAGTCATTAAAAGAAAGAGAATGCTGATGTTTTTACAACAAAATAATTAGAAGCCATTACTGGTGCTGTTTAGATTTCAGTACCCCATCTATCTTACTTTCAATTAGAAACGATGTGCCTAAATAAGAAAAGTCTGGTTAAACATAAGTGCATTTCAACTGCACTATTTAATAAAGTGTGACCCCCATTGATAATATAGTCTGGGAAATTTTCTTTTAAGTACAACTTTTGTTGGGTAGTGCGAGTTGAGATACAGAGCAGGTAGCAATTTCACTAATTTATATCTACTTATCCATTATTAGAACAGAATCTCAGAGATAGAATTTTTGAGTTTGTTAAACACCAATTCTACTCAATGTTTGAATCCCTTGTATAGTTTTCTCAGTGAGTGATTGCACCCGTATTTGAACACTTCCAAAAAAGAGGTGATCATTTCTTTCAGAGGAAGTGATTCCCACTTTGGGATAGTCCTTACTCATGGCAAAACCAAAATCATTAGGTTTAGGTTTTGGTTCTGTCCTCTTGGACCACATAGAATAAACTCAATGCTTCTTTACATGACAACTTTTTTAATAGTGCAAAATTAATAGGGTGTTCCCCCTTGTCATCTTCATTGTGTGTTCAGAAATATCTTCTTTTAATTAACATATTACAGCTTTTCAACTAATGGTGATGAAAATAGAACAAATCATTATAAATTTCTTCTACTTCAAAACACTTTTACATATTACACTTCTTAATTTAGACAAGAGTTGACAATTCATAGTTGCTACTTCAAAGAGATTTAACCTAACAATAGAAATTGTCTTGACTAGTGGATATTCATAAGAAATACATCCATTTTCATCTAAATTCCATTGGTTTATCTATTGAATGTGTTTGGAAAAATCTCAAGATTTATTCACTAATTCCGTATATTTATTAAGTGCTCGATTGCTACACGTAGGGACTCAACAAAATCCCTTAAACTTAAGATCTAGGGAAACTAAACATTTTCCCTTTCATTTATTAGCACTCATTTGGAAGGGGCAGCAGGGAGTAAGGGGAGAAGTCAAAGCAATAGAAAAGGTACTAGACCAATTGTCAAAGAAGAAAATAGAATTTGGTCAATCCAGCTCTGCCTTATAAATATACCAACTAGCCTTCACCAAGTCACTTAACCTGACTGCTTACATAGTGGATTTGTGTACATTTTGTTTAGTTTTAATCAGGTGAGATGATGCTTGTCAAATGGCTCTCTTACTAAAGAGAATGAAGCATAAGATACTAAATACAGGTATAATAATAATAATCAGCATTTGCTGTATTACTTCACAGCTTACAAAGTGCTTTTCAAACTGTATATCCTTAGTTATTTTTGAAAATTTGTAAACTCATATCATTTTTGAAGTGAAAAACTGCAACTAAGATGGAATAGACTTTAAAATTAAAAATTTAAATTTAAAAATTATTACAATAAATTTTACCATTATCTTTTATGTAACTATTTTCAGATCATTGTATTAATGTCTGCAGAATTTTTTTTTGGTGGGGGTTAAAGGCAAATCAAAGTCAAGTGTGCTGACCACTTTGTAGATGTTACCAATTTGATATATTATCATCGCTTTTCTTCTTTTCCAGCCTTAAATATTTTTCACAATAATAAGCTGTTGTCAATTTCCCATAGTCTTTGCCACTGATCAAGGAACTGATCTTTTTTAAGTTTCATGAAACTTGTATCCAATTTGACATTTTGCCTTCTACCCTTTTAAAGGTAGCTGTTGAAATGCAAATATCAGAAGGAAAAAAAAAAAGACCTCTTGAATTGATCCCATTCTGTGCTAGTTCCCTGTTCCCAGAAATATACTTTGTAATGTTTTGTTAGTTGAGTTTTAAGTGTCTCAGGAGATAGTGGATCTGGCACTTCCTTGGCAGCATATTTCACAGTCTAATAATCTTAATAGCTTTAATACCCTGCAATGTATTTAATCAAGTCTTCTTTGTTTGTATAGGTTAAAAATTTCCAAAGGCCTATTATCACCCTAGCAAAAGGAAGTTTTTAGTGATCTCATCAAATTTTAATTGCTCAAATTTTACCTTTTAGTGTTTAAAATAAAAAGTTTGAAGTGAGCATTTTAGTTTGTCTCACAGAAGCCTTTAGTGAGTATATGCAGAATCACTTGTAGCATGTCTTGCTCAACTTAATCTTATAATTTTTCTTCCTTTATGTCTTCCTAGAAAAATGAAGCTGGTTCTATATATTCTTATTTAGGTTCAATAATTAAAATAAATATCTACAGTTTGTTCCATATTTACTATATACCAGGTGGTGGCTATGCATTTTACCAGGGTTTCTCAACGTTGTTGTGGGCTTATTCTGTGCACTGTAGGATATTGAGCAGCATCTCTAGCCTCTGCTCACTATATGCTAGTAGTACTTACCCCTTCCCCTGCCCCTCATTGTGACAACCAAAATTGTCTTCAGACATTGCCAAATGTCTACTGGGGGGCCAAAATTGCCTGAGAACCATAACTTACATTAGTTCATTTAAGCCTTAAAACATCCTGTGAAACAAATGGTATTATCCTAGTTTCATAGCTGAAGAAAATGAGGCTAAAAGAGAATGAATTATTAATCTAGAATCACACAGCTAGCAAATGGCAGAGCTAAGATAGCTAAGATTTGAATCCCTCTTCTAACTTTAAAACTAATGATTTTCCTGCTATCAAGACTTTACTTTGATAGTAATTCACAATGTTAGTTTCAAGTTGAATGGCATTATAGAATCTTTTATTCACATCTCTTATTCTATCTAAACTTTTAGGGGGACAGAGCAAGATGTTGGACTAGCAACATCTACCTGCTAGCTACTCTTGGTGAGACAGGGAACACAGGATTTTGGCCATATCTGGCTGAGGGAACCTACCCAGAAACATTGCTCAGGAGGCACAGTGAAGCAGTAGCAGACTCCAGAAGCCAACGAGGAGGTCTGGAGCTAAGGATGACCAGAATAGAGGACAGGTGCCAGGGAATGGGTAGAGGTCAGTTGGTGACCCTCCCATGGAGGACTAGAGGTGGAAAGGAGTAGTCTTGCAGTTTTTGTTTTTGGATTGGACTGCTCCCTGGACTGCATTGAAGGGGCTTGGATGAGCAAGGAAACTCAAGCAGCATCAGGCAGCTAAGATTGAATTCCAGGCAGAGTGAAGCTCCCATCAGCCTGACTTTGGGTATGCCACCACTATGGAAAAGTCACGCGGGAGAAACAGTCCATGGACTTCTAGTACATGGCTGGCTCTGGTGCACCTGCTGAGCTCAGGCAGCCATCCTTGGGGTAAATTAAGTGCCCCCACCCCTGAAAACCACTTTTATCATGGGAACTATTTGAAGGGTTAAGATGTATGACCTGAGAGATTTGGTAAGAGCTTTGGGTTCCTAATCTTGTGGGGACTAAGTGCTGGTGAAGTGACCAGGTCCTGATTAGGGGCAAGTAGGTCAGGAGGACAGGTTGGAGTTTCCTCTGAAATGGAGGAGTGGCTTCCAGCCCCCAAGAATATACAGCCAAAACAATGTATGTTCTCTGTCTCCTAACATAGCACCAGCTGGTGTGCAGATAATATACTGCAATATATATGTCTGTGTGTATATATACACGTGCATATATATACTCACATATATATTTTTCTCTTTTTCTTTCACAATTTTTTCCTTAGTTATTTTTCCTTTTTTGTTGTTGTTGTTGTTTTTGTTGCTTTTTGCTTTGGTTTGGTTTGGGTGTATTTTTATTTTTTCATTTTTACTTTCTTCAACAGCAAAGGGCTTCTTTTTGGTTATAGTTTTTTGGCTCCTTTTACTCTTTTTTTTTTTTTTTTTTTTTTGAATTTCCTCCATCTTTTTTTCTGTTCTTTGGGTCAGGGAAGAGATAAAGGAGGAAATTATTAAATTCCTTGAACATAACAACAACTAAAGCAACAAGCTACCAAAATCTGTGGGATACTGCAAAAGCAGTCTTAGGAGGGAAATTTATTGTTTTTAGATGCCTACATCTTAAAAACAGAAAAAGACCACATGAACAACCTAATGAATCACCTTAATGAAATGGAAAAGGAAGAACAATCTAATTCCAAACCTAGCAGAAGAAAAGAAGTAACCAAAATTAAATAAGAAATAAATTAAACTTAAAAGAATCATTCAGAAAATCAATGAAACAGCTCAGCACCTGTAGTACAGTGGTTATGGCACCAGCCACATGCACCAAGGGTGGCGGGTTCGAACCCAGCCCAGGCCAGCTAAACAACAATGACAACTGCAACAAAAAATGGCGGGGCATTGTGGCGGGCACCTGTAGTCCCAGCTACTTGGGAGGTTGAGGCAAGAGAATCGCTTAAGCCCAAGAGTTTCAGCTTGCCATGAGCTTGACAACACAGCACTCTACTGAGGGTGACATAAACTCTGTCTCAAAAAAAAAAAAAATGAAACAAAAAGTGATTCTTCAAAGAGATAAGCAAAATTAATAAACTTGGCTACATTAACTAGAAACAGAAAAGTAAAATCTCTAATACCCCCAAACAGAAATGAAAAAAGGGAAATAACGGATACCACTGAGATACAAGAGATTATCTCTATTTTAAGAACCTCTATTCCCAGAAATTTGACAATGTGTAGGAAATGGATCAATACCTGCAATCACACCCTCTCCCTAGGCTTAACAAAGGAGAAATAGATATCTTGAACAGACCAATATCAAGCACTGATATTGAAGAAACAATAAAAAAATCTTTCAATAATAAAAGCATTTCACCACAAAGACATGTGTACTTGAATGCTTACTGCAGCTCAATTCATAATTGCCAAGTCATGGATGCAACCAAATGCCTATGAATGGATTAACAAATTGTAGTATATATCTACCATGGAATGCTATCCAACCATAAACAATGATGGAGACTTTACATCTTTTATGTTTACCTGGATGGAACTGAAACATTCTTTTTAGTAAAGTATCTCAAGAATGAAAAAAAAAAAAAAAAAAAAAAACAACCATATCCAATGTACTCAATACTAATATGAAACCAACATATACCCAATTACATGCTTGTATGAATGATAAAACACAAAAATATTCCTGCAAAGGGGAGGAGTGGGGGGATGGAGGGCATTTGGCAAGATCTCACCTAATGTGCACAAAGTAAGGGTATTCAGCACATTCCTTGGTCAAATAGCTCTTCTACAACTTGAACTTTACCTTGGAAATAGGAGCACTCTAACATAAATTTTGTATACTCATAATGATTTGAAATTAAAAAAAAATTAAAAATATTCCAACAAAAAAGCCCTGGACCAGATGGATTCACACCAGAATTCTATCAAACCTTCAAAGATGAGCTTGTACCTATACTACATAAACCTATTGAAAACACTGAGAAGGAACACGTTCTATGAAGCAAATATCACCCCGATACCAAAACCAGGAATGGACCCAACCAAGAAGGAGAACTACAGAACAATTTCAGTAATGAATATTGATGCAAAAATATTCAACAAAATCTTAACTAATAAATTACAACTACATATTAAAAAATTATACATCAATATCAAGTAGGCTTCATCCCAGGGATGCAAGGCTGGTTTAACATACACAAATCCATAAATGTAATTCATCATATCAATAGAAGCAAAATCAAAGACCATATGATCTTCTCAATAGATGCAGAAAAAGCATTTGCTAAAATTCAGCATCCTTTTCTAACAAGAACATTTAAGAATATGGGCATAGGTAAATATAGGCATTTAAGAAG
This sequence comes from Nycticebus coucang, assembly GCF_027406575.1. Taxonomy (NCBI): domain Eukaryota; kingdom Metazoa; phylum Chordata; class Mammalia; order Primates; family Lorisidae; genus Nycticebus; species Nycticebus coucang. The sequence continues at coordinate 21,611,690 of NC_069804.1, forward strand.
CCATCTCCACAGCTAACATCATACTGAATCAAGTAAAACTGAAAAGTTTTCCACTTAAAACTGGGAACAGACAAGAATGTGCACTATTGCCACTCCTATTCAACATAGCTCTGGAAGTTCTAGGCAATGTATTCAGGAAGAGAAGGATACATAGGGGGCAGTGCCTGTGGCTCAAGGAGTAGGGCGTCGGCCCCATATACCAGGGGTGGTGGGTTCAAACCCACCCCAGCCAAAACTCCTCCCCCAACCCCCCCCAAACTCAGAAGGATATAAAGGGCATCCAAACGGGGCAGAGGAGGTCAAACTCTCACTCTTTGCCAATGATATCATCTTACACTTAGAGAACCCCAGAGACTCAACCATAAGACTCCTGGAAGTTATCAAGAAATACAGTAATGTGTTACAGTGTAAAATCTATGTCCACAAATCAGTAGCCTTTGTATATGCCAATAACAGCCAAGTTGAGAATCTAATCAAAGACAATTCCCTTTATAGTAGATGCAAAGAAAATGAAATACCTAGGAATATACCTAACAAAGAGGTCAAGGACCTCTACAAAGAGAAATATGAAACCCAAAGAAAAGAAATAGCTGAAGACATTAACAAATGGAAGAACATACCATGCACTTGGCTGGGAACAATCAACATTGTCAAAATGTCTATTCTACCTAAAGCAATCTATAGATTCAATGCAATGTCCATTAAAATACCAATATCATACATTTCAGAACTGGAAAAAAAAATAGTTGTTTGTTTCATATGGAACCAGAAAGATCCCCTTATAGCCAAGGCAATTTCTAGTAATAAAAACAAAGTTAGAGGCATCACTTTAGGTAACATTACAAGTCTACAGTAATCAAAACAGCATGGAATTGGCTCAAAAATAGAGACACAGACATATGGAACAGAATAGAAAACCAAGAGATGAAACCAGTCATTTGATCTTTGATAAACCAAACAAAAGCAAGCACTGGAGATAAGAATTCCTATTCAATAAATGGTGCTGGGAGAACTGGATATTTATGTAAAAGACTGAAGCTGGGCATGCACCTTACACTGTTTACAAAAATTGACTCAAGATAGATAAAAGATTTAAATCTAAGGCATGAAACAATAAAAATCCTAGAAGAAAGTGTGGGAAAAACTCTTGAGGATGTTGGCCTGGGGAAAGAGTTTAAGAAGAAGAAAGATTTCTGTGGCAATTGCAACAACAACAAAAATAAATAAATGACACTTAATTAAACTGAAGAGCTTCTGCACAGCTAAAGACACGACAATTAAAGCAAAAAGACAACCTTCAGAATGGGAAAAGATATTTGCATGTTATAAATCTGACAAGGAGTTGATAACTAGAATCTACAGAAAACTCAAACAAAAAAGAGAAAACAATTTCATCTATCACTAGGCAAGACACATGAACAGAACCTTGTCTGAGGAAGACAAATGGCTAACGAACACATGAAAAAATGCTCATTATCCTTAATCATCAGAGAAATGCAAGTCATAACCACCCTGACATATCACCTAACTCCAGTGAGACTAGCCCACATCACAAAGTCCCAAAGTTGCAGATGCTGGCGCAGATGTGGAGAGAGGGGAATACTTTTGCCCTGTTGGTGGGACTGCAAACTAATACAGCCTCCTTGGAAGGAAGTATGGAGAATACTCAAAGAACTTAAGTTAGACCTCCCATTTGATCCTGCAATCCCATTACTAGGCATCTACCTAGAAGAAAAAAATTATTTTATCATGAGGACATTTGTACTAGATTGTTTATGGCATCTCAGTTTATAATTGCCAAGATGTGGAACCAATCTAAATGTTCATCAACTCAGGAATGGATTAACAAACTGTGGTATACACATACCATGGAATACTATGCAGCCATAAAAATATGGAGACCTTCTATCTTTTGTATATACTTGGATAAAGCTAAAACACATTCTTCTTGGTAAAGTATCACAAGAATGGAAAGAAAATAATCCAATGTTCTCAATACTAATATGAAGGCAGTAGATGACCTAATATATTTCCACATAAGAGAAAAACTCAGTTCAATTCAGGTTGTGGAGATGAGGGATGAGGAATGAGGGAAAGGGGTGGAGGGAGGGTGTTGGTATGCTCCCACTTAATGGTTATGAGGATATTGGTACACCTTTTGGGTGTGGGACACAAGTAGAAATGGGACTCTACCTAATATATGTAAATACTATAAACTAGTTGTTTGTACCCTCACATTAGGCTGAAATAAAAAAGAAATAAAACTTTTAAATACTCTCACATATAGGAAAACAATTTTGTTTTCTCCTACTTTATTAACTTCTGCATGAGGATTTTTAGTATTATTTATTATTCAGTACTTTGTCATTGTCTTCTTTGAAGCCAGGATGACTTATCTGATTTATTAAGACTTCGTTTTGTTTCTTATTTTATTAAATCATAAACACATAGATCATGTATAAGTTAATGTATTTATGGGGTACAATGTGCTGATTACATATAGAATTAGGAATGCCTACATCACACTGGTTAATATATACCTCATCTCGTTTACTTAATTATTGTGTTAAGACATTCATACTCTACTAATAGATCCAATATGTACCCTTGCATTATGCACCATAGGTGTGATCCTAACATTCACCCTACCTCCATCCGACCTCCCCCCCTCCTACCTCCCCCTCCTCCCTACTTCATATTGGGCCATAGTTGTGATCTATCCTTCATATGAAAGTATGAGTGATTGTATATTGGTTTCATAATAGTACTGAGTACATGGGATATTTTTTCTTCCATTCTTGAGTTACTTTACTAAGTAGGATATGTTTCAGTTCCATCCATGTAAACGTAAAAGAGGTAAAGTTTCCATCTTTTCTAGGGCTGCATAATATTCCATGGTATACATATACCACAATTTATTAATCCATTTTTGGGTCCATAGGCACTTGGGCTTCTTCCATGACTTGGTTATTATGAATTGAGCTGCAGTGAACAATCTGGTGCAAATATCTTTGTTATAAAGTGATTTTTGGTCTTTTGGATATACTCCTAGTAGAGGAATTGCAGGATCAAACAGCAAGTCTACTTTTAGATCCCTGAGTATTCTCCATACTTCTTTCCAAAAGGGACATAATAGCTTGCATTCCCACCTGCAGTGCAGAAGTGTTCCCTTTTCTCCACATCCATGCCAACATCTGTAGTTTTGGGGGTTTGTTATGTGAGCCAGTCTTACAGGAGTTAGATGACATCTCAAAGTGGTTTTGATTTGCATTTCTCTGATGATTAAAGATGATGAGTATTTTTTCATGTGTCTGTAGGCCATGCGCCTATCTTCAGAGAAGTTTCTTTTCAAGTCCCTTGACCACCCTGAGATGGGATCACTTGTTCTTTTTTTTTTTTTTTTTGCTGAGATTTTTCTTTTTTTTTCGTTCTTTTTTTTTTTTATTGTTGGGGATTCATTGAGGTACAATAAGCCAGGTTACACTGATTGCAATTGTTAGGTAAAGTCCCTCTTGCAATCATGTCTTGCTAATATGTTTGAGTTCTCTGTGGATTCTGGTTATCAAACCTTTGTCAGAGGCATAACCTGCAAATATCCTCTCCCATTCTGAGGGCCGTCTGCTTGCTTTACTCACTGTGTTCTTGGCTGTGCAGAAGCTTTTTAGTTTGATCAGATCCCAGTATTATATTTTTGGTGTTGCTTCAATTGCCCAGGGGGATCTCCTCATAAAGTATTCTCCCAGGCCAGTTTCTTCAAGTGTTTCTTCTGCAGTCTCTCCAAGAATCTTTATAGTTTCATGTCTTAAGTTTAAATCTTTTATCCAGTGAGAGTCAATTTTTGTTAATGGGGAAAGGTGTGGGTCCAGTTTCAGTCTTCTACAAGCACCAGCCAATTCTCCCAGCACCATTTGTTAAATAGGGAATCTTTCTCCCAATTTATGTTTTTGATGGGCTTATCAAAGATCAAATGACAATAAGTGTCTGGGTTCATCTCTTGGTTCTCAATTCTGTTCCATACAACTACCTCTCCATTTTTGTGCCAATAACATGCTGGTTTGATCACTATAGATTTATAGTACAGTTTGAAGTCTGGTAGTGTTATTCCTCCTGCTTTGTTTCTATTTCTGAGTAACATCTTGGCTATTCAAGGTTTTTTCTGGTTCCATATAAAATGAAGTAGTGTTTTTTCCAGATGTTTAAATAAGTATGATGGTGGTGCTTTGATAGGGATTGCATTAAATTTGTAAATTGCTTTGGGTAATATGGACATTTTGACAATGTTGATTCTTCCTAGCCATGAGCATGGCATCTTTTTCCATGGGGAATAGAATCCTTGACTGTTTTTTTTTTTTTTGGCTTGACTATTATTGGTATATATAAAAGCTACTGATTGGCGAGTATTGATTTTGTATCCTGAGATGCTACTATATTCCTTGATCACTTCTAAGAGTTTTGTGGTAGTGGTTGAGTCCCTGGGCTTTTCCAGGTATAAAATCATATCATCTGTGAAGAGTCAAAGTTTGAACTCCTCCTACCCTATTCATATACCCTTGATCCCTTCTTCTGCCTGATTGTGATGGCTAAGACTTCCATTACAATGTAAAAAAGCAGTCAAGACAATGGGCAATCTTGCCTGGTTCCCGATCTGAGGGAAAATGTTTTCAATTTTACTCCATTCAATATGATATTGGCTGTGGGTTTGCTGTAGATGGCTTCTATCAGCTTAAGAAAAGTCCATTCTATACCTATTTTCTTTTTTGTAGTAGAGACAGGGTCACACTTTATGGCCCTTGGTAGAGTGCCTTGGCCTCACACAGCTCACAGCAACCTCCAACTCTTGGGCTTAAGCGATTCTCTTGCCTCAGCCTCCCGAGTAGCTGGGACTACAGGCGCCCGCCGCAACGCCCGGCTAAGTGTTCTGATCACGAAAGGATGTTGGATATTGTCAAAAGCCTTTCCTGCATCTCTTGAGAAAATCCTATGGTCTTTATTTATGTGATGTATTATATTTATAGATTTATGTATATTGAACCAACCTTGAGACCCTGGGATAAAATACACTTGGTCATGGTGTATAATTCGTTTAATGTGTTGCTGGCTTCTGTTTGCTAGGATCTTACTGAATATTTTTGCATCTATGTTCGTTAAGTTTTCTTTTCTTGTTGGGTCTTTTCCTGGTTTGGGGATCAGGGTGATATTTGCTTCATAGAATGTGTTGGGAAGTATTCCTTCTTTTCCTATATTTTGGAAAAGGTTAAATAATATAGGTACTGGTTCCTCTTCAAAGGTTTGGTAGAATTCTGATGTGAAGCCATCTGTTCCCGGACTCTTCTTTTTTGGGAGATTTCACATAATTGATTCTAATTCAGCACTTGATATAGGTGTGTTCAGCATTTCCAATTCTTTCTCATTAAATCTAGGAAGTTGGCATGCTTCCAAGTATTGGTCAATTTCTTTCAGATTTTCATATTTCTGATAATAAAGGTTTTTTTAGTATTCATTAAGGATTTTGTGAATTTCTGAAGTGTCTTGTTATTTCACCTTTGTCGTTTCTGATTAATGATATTAGGGGCTTGAATTTTTCAATAAACAAAATTTTTGATTCATTGATGTTTTAGAAAATCATAACCTACAAGCGGCAGAATATTAGAATGACTGCAGATCTCTCTGCTGAAACTTTTCATGCCAGAAGAGGACACTCATCGACTTTCAATCTCCTAAAACAAAACAACTTTCAGCCCAGGATCCCGTATCCAGCTACACTGAGATTCATTTCTGATGGAGAAGTTAAATATTTTAATGACATATATACGTTGAAGAAATTTGCCATAACTAAACCAGTTCTTCAGGATATCGTCAGATTCATCCTCCATAATGACCAGCACAATGCTCTACCACCAAAGTAAACTCACTCTGAAATTTTTGACCAAAATCCAATTTCTACAGTGGTGAAAAGATTTAAAATGTCCACTGGATTTTCAAAAAACTTGACACCCAAAATACTACCAGGCTTATCAATACTCTCAATTAATGTGAATGGCTTAAACTTTCCTCTTAAGAGGCACAGGTTGGCTGACTGGATACAAAAACTCAGGCCAGATATCTGCTGCATACAAAAATCTCATCTTACCTTAAAGGATAAATATAGACTCAGGGTGAAGGGCTAGGCATCTGTAATCCAGGCAGATGGAAATCAGAAAAAAGCAGGGGTGGCAATTTTATTTGCAGATACACGAGGCTTTAAACCAACAAAAGTAAGGAAAGACAAGGATAGTCACTTCATATTTGTTAAGGGCAACACTCAACATGAGACGTCAATTATTAATATTTATGCGCCCAACCAGAATGCTCCTCAATTTATAAGGGAGACCCTAACAGACATGAGCAATTTAATATCTTCCAGCACCATAATCGTTGGAAATTTTAACACCCTGTTGGCAGTTTCGGATAGATCCTCCAATAAGAAACTGAGCAAAGAGATTTTGGACTTAAACTTCACCATACAACAATTGAATTTAACGGACATCTATAGAGCATTTCATCCTAACAAAACTGAATTCACATTCTTCTCATCAGCCCACAGAACATCCTCCAAAATTGATCACATCTTAGGTCACGAGTCTAACCTCACCAAATTTAAAAGTATAGAAATTATTCCTTGTATTTTCTGGGATCATCACACAATAAAAGTTGAACTCAGCAATAACAGATATCTGCATATTCATACAAAGACACGGAAACTAAATAACCTTATGCTGAATGATAGCTGGGTCATAGATGAGATTAAGAAGGAAATTGCCAAATTTTTGGAACAAAACAATAATGAAGACACGAATTATCAGAATCTGTGGGATACTGCAAAGGCAGTCCTAAGAGGGAAATTTATAGTGTTGCAAACCTTCCTCAAAAGAATGGAAAGAGAGGAAGTCAATAACTTAATCGGACATCTTAACCAACTGGAAAAGAAAGAACATTCCAACTCCAAACCCAGAAGAAAAGAAGTAAAATTAGAGCAGAATTAAATGAAATCATTTGTTTCACTACTGACTTCTAAAGGAGATTTATCTCAGCTTTACCTAATACACAAATTTTGTTTTTCCTCTATTACATCAATATAATATTTATGATTCCACATGGCATACTCTTATTACATGTATCTCCCATAATATATTTCCCTCTGTTCGGACTTTTGCCAATTTGTAGAGCACTGATTCCATCTAATTCACAGTATCCTGATTTTCCAGAAAGTAGGTGCCAAGGAGAATCAGAGAAAAAGGATAATGATCAGGTAGGCACTATGTCAGTAGGGATAGCAGCTAAAGGAGGAGCCTGAATTCACTCATCTCCTAGAAGCACATGCCTTAGGAGAAGTTTCAAAATACTACAACATGCAATTTGGATTCAGTCTTAGTCAATGTAAATGAAAAATGTCAAATACATGGTTTATACCTAGGCTTGTTGATACTTATTAACTGCAGTGACAACCTGCCTTAGACTCTAGAAGTCCACCAAAGGTAAAATGCTTTTGGGAGAAAAGGAGAACAAAATTTAATATTTTCTTTCTCATTTTCATTTTCTTAGTCTATCTTAAATTTAGCATTCTAGGCCACCACCACCCTAAATAAAAGCCAAACAGAAAACAAAAATTTGGATTCATTCTCAGCTTTCCCTCTGGGAGCCAAAGTTAATCTTTCTGAAGTCAGCAGTCCATTCTGTAACAGAATGAAAGTCAAGGAGTTTTGGAGAATGTTAAAAAAATATAAAACAGGGCAGTGCCTGTGGCTCAAAAGAGTAGGGCACCAGCCCCATATGCCGGAGGTGGTGGGTTCAAACTCAGCCCTGGCCAAAAACTGTAAAAACAAAGAAACAAACAAAACAAATGAATGAACAAAACTGCAACCATGAACTACAATGTACTGAGGAATATCTACTGAATTCCTTCAGGATTATAAATTTTTTCTTAAGAGCAACCAAAATAATGCCTTTATAATATGTTTGGCTAAAATAAGTATCAAATTTGCGACTATGATATGAAATGAAGCTCATTTCAAGTACTAGGGAACTGAGTCTATGGCATATGTTTCATCAGCTCTTTTCTCTGACCAGCTGCTATTTAATAACTGGGTTACTCATCCAGTATTCTGCAAATAACCTGTGAGTTGATTGATTTTAGTCTGTTTCCTTTGCTTGGTTTACATGTGTAGGCACATTCAAAGTAACCTGAACAACTGAACGGTATGAGCTAAACAGGTATAGGGAGTGAAAGAGGTAGCTTGATTTGTGTTCTTAAAAGCTTCTATTTACTTTATTATGCATGTAGACTGAATATATGTATGTTTAAAAGACTCAGGAAAGTGGAGAAAAGAGCCTTCTAAGTATTGTTTAATTACAGCACAAAGCCCAGTATTGGAAATGCCACGGCAAACACCAAGTTGAAACAATAAAAAAAAGTGATAGGTCCCCAAGTAGTTAAGTATAGAGTACATAGATAATTTGTGGTGAATAGGCTAAATATTCTGGTTTTACATTTATGTTTTCCATTTTTAATTGAAATATTATGTTATGGAGACATTGAGTTGAACTATATTTAGTATTCAATGAACTAATTATGTTTCTAGTGAATAGGTATCTAACCCAACTTCCCTGATATCCCTGACTGTATAACAAAATCAAAAATGATATGAGCTGCTTGGAAGTGAATTCTTTTAAAATTTGGATCGATTTACCAGTCCTCATGAACATTTATGAATATTCTGGTATCAGAGATGTGATAATCTAGTGTATTGTTTAGCTATTGCCAAAATTTGTACATTCACCTGGAGGTCCTATTTGGTTATAATTAAGGAAATTAAGGAGATAATAAAATAAGAAGTAACTTATTTATATCCATACAGACTGGATTATATCTAGACCCCTGTCTTAGCAATAGCACTTATCTTACGTTGGGTTCTTCCAAAACCAGATCCTGAAACAATGATTTGAGTGCACGTAGCTTCTTTGGGAAGCGATCTCAACAATTACTGAAAGGAAAATGAGGAAATAGTACAGAAAAAGGAAGGAAGCCAGTAAAGACTACATAGTAAACAAGTTACCTGAGAGCAATGGTGTACAATCCCACTGGGAGACAGTAGAGGAGAAACTTCAGAACTGTCCCTTCAGAGAGCCAAGGAGGTCTGTAGTATTTATCTGTCAATTCCTATTGCCATTTATGGATGGCTTTTCCAGTAAGGACTAACTCCCCGAATGGGCCTGTCCTAAGCACACTTGAGCAAGCGCCTATGATTAGAGATTGACCTCTGATAGACACACAATTTGTAGTAAGATGCGCTGGGCTCACAAGTGGGACACTGACAGAGCCTGTGATGGCACTATTATCACCCAAAACATCAGAAGCCCCATAAATAAAAAATCCAAATGGTAGGTTGGAACTTTGGACCATAAATAAGAAATCCAACTTCCATTAACTGCTTATACAAGATAGTCTAAAGAACCCTGGTAAACAAATTCCTTTACCCTTTTTTCCAGCTGAGCCTGTGGTATGCTAGCTCACTTTAAACAGAAAGCCTCACTGCTTTTGACTTGCTTTTCCTGAATTTGCTGATGCCTGGGGTGCTTCATTTATACATGCACTTTATATTTGAAAGAGTGGTCCTTGGAGAGGAGTCATTTTAATTACGAAGCAACTTGAAGACAGTCTTTCCTCTCTCCCCTCAGTAACCCAAATGAACCAAGAAATAAGCTTATAAAGTTTTTTCCCAAAGGTTTCTCAGCTGGCAGATGATCAAAATGTACAGAGGCAATAATACTGGACAACTATTTTATACTCAGGCAGATTTTTTAAACTGTTAATTACACACCAGCTAAAAGGCGAAGGAAGTCTCATGGACACCAGAATCGTTTCTAAGTTGTCAACACTGTTTGGTCTACCCTGAAACCACAGAGACTTCAGAGAAAAAATATTCATGTGCATTCAGAGACAAACTTTTGCAAAAGTGTTCTTTACTCTTTGAAGAGTTTTTCTCTTCACACTAGCCTTAATTTTTCTTGTCTCAGAGTTGAAGAAATCCTTAAATATGGAGCTCTTTTAGAATGAAACATAACTGACACTGAAACCATATAGTACAAGATAGTAAAATGTTACAAACACATTCACTCCCATCTGTACACTTTTGAGATCAGATTTGCATTTGAGATGAGGTTATTAGGTCCATTCCATTTTAGCCTGGTTATGTTTATTTTGTTTCTTTTAGGATGACAATGTTTTATCTTGCTTTCCTCTTCCTTTCTTTGGACCAGTCTTAGTCTAACTCTTAGAATGGATTGAAAGGCTTAAAGAAAATGCCCGATTCCATGTCACTACATTCTCACTCTTCTTTAGTATGGCCCAACATCCATAACCCAGGCTAGGCAGTACCAGGAGGAAGGGTAAGGGAGGTTCTGATATGAAGAACAGAGCTCTAACAGCTGAGCCCTTTCTTGCAGGATAAGGTTTTCAGAAGAGCCTTTTGAAATGGCATTTTGTAATCATTCTTTTGTTTCCCAGAAACAAGTTGTCTGCTGCTATATTTTCACAGTAACTAGTATCATTTTAGAGATGTTCTTTTTACTAGCAAGTCAGATGGCACATTTTAAATCTTCTCCTCTTGTAAAATGCCACTATATAGAGCATTATATAAATTCAAGGCATGTACAATACTATGCACAATTCTTATTGAATAAAAATAGATTATAGAGCCATATAGTTAGTGTATCATCATCCAATAACAGCCTTTGAAATATGAAACACTCAGACAGTTCAGCAAGTTGTCCCAGCTCCATTAAACCAAGCACACAGCATTCTGATAAATCATTTAAATGCTTCATGACATTATTTGCACATTTGGTCTGGTGACTTGTGGTTTCATGGCAGTAAAGCCTTGGAACCGCACTGATTCTCTGAAAATGTTGCTTTTATTTTTGAGGACAGTGCTGTCTTTAAGTTAGTTTTCCAGCATTTACAGATTAATTGGCACAGACCTTGACTATGTCACACGCCTACATTAATTGGTCATTGAGAAAATAATACCAGACTCACTTAAAGATGAAGAAATGTCTAAATCAAAGCTTTGTGACAACTGTGAAATTATTAAACACAGCAATATCATGTCAAACCTGCATTCTCTGAAAATATAAAGTCTGTGTTATTGTTAGAAAATAATTTGAGAAGGCTGGGCATCTACTCTGGTGGCAACCACCACGGGACAGCTCTGGTATGGAAACACAAGCCCCATGAGTAAAGAATTTACCTGAGGCAGTACTGACCTGGGTGGAGCGCAGGGACTAGAAATGCACTCGTAGGCCTGGGAAGTTCCCAGGGTGGGGCTGACCCAGAGGACCACTTTACTGAGCCTAAGACACACCCTGCCCTCAGGGGATCGTCAGCCTACAGACAAAGGAAGGCAGCAAGCTACAACTAACAGGTAACCGAAAACAAACCTGCAGGAGCAAAGACAGGGCCTGAGGTGCAGGCTCTGGGAACTCAAAACAGCTTATCTTCTGCAGGGGAATTCAGCAGGGACAGTAACAAATTCCTGCAAAGTTGTTCTGTTCCGTTGGTAACATCATTCAGGGGTGGGGCTGGAACTGAATGAACACCCCCCCAGCCTCCATCAAGCGCCCGAGGTTGTCAGGCCTCACCTCCTCCTGCTAGATAGAGGCAGAGCACAGTGGCCTGGATGAGCAGAAATAGATTTCCTTGTGATTCAGGGAGGTGTAAACCCCTGGAGTATCTGTTCACTAGAGGCAACTGGGTCAGCCAACTGCAGGGCTATCAGTGACTGGGTGTGACAGAGGTGCAAGGTGGGGAAGGAGGCATCAACCTTCCCAGACTGATCTATTTGTTGGGTGGCTCCTCCTGACTCCATGCAGCACTGGAGCAAGCCATATCAGAATAGTCACCAGACCCATGTGATCCAGTTGCCAGAGATCTTTTAAACTCTCCCACCCAAGACAGGTGCTGACTGAGACAATTGATTTGGGCCTTTTGAACTTAGCCAATCGCCTGAGGACTATTCAGATGGTCCCCTGGGTGGGTGGTTGTAGGAAGGTTTGATGTTCCTTTTCTAAATTGTTGCCTGTGAGGGGCGGGGTGACTTAATTGCTGGTATTTCTCCACAGCTGAGACTTCAACCCAGAGTAACTGTTTCACTAGGGTCGAAAAGAAACCAGCTCCAAACAAGACAGAACTACTTAGCCGTACCACACCTAACAGGTCCCCAGTTTCTCCCCAGTTTGCCATAGCACTGTATGGGTCCTCGACAAAGCTCCAGTGGAAAAGTCAAAGGGGGTAAAACAATCATGGGGCGGAATCAGAGGAAAAACTCTGGTAACATGAATAACCAGAATAGACCAAACCCCTCCCCCCGCAAGGAAAGATATGGCAGATGTAAATGAAGATCCTATTCATAAACAGCTGGCTGAGATGTCAGAAACTGAGTTTGGAATTTGGATTGCAAACAAGATTAATAAAATGGAGGAAAATTTGGAATTAGAAATTCGAGCAGCAATTCAAAAGTCAGAATTAGAAATTCGAGGAGAAATTCAAAAGTTGGCTCAACAATTTAACGAATTTAAAGACAAAACCGCCAAAGATTCTGACGCACTGAAGCAAGAATTTGCAGCCCTCAAAGATCTGAAAAATACTGTAGAATCCCTCAGTAACAGAGTGTAGTAAGCAGAAGAAAGGATTCCTGACATTGAAGACAAAGCCTTTGAATGCTCCCAAACTCTCAAAGAGGAAGAGAAATGGAGAGTAAAAATGGATCATTCTCTCAGAGAGCTCTGGAATAATTCAAAGAAGGCTAATATCTGCCTCATTGGAATCCATGAAAGTGATGGAGTGGCTTCACAAGGCACAGAGGCCCTTCTCCATGAAATTATGACAGAGAATTTTCCAGACATGCCAAGAGATTCTGAAATTCAGATAGCAGACAGTTTCAGAACCCCAGCACGACTAAACCCGAATAAGACATCCCCCAGGCATATCATAATTAACTTCACTAAAGTTAATATGAAGGAGAAAAATTCTCAAAGCAGCCAGACATAAGAAGTTCATTACCTACAAAGGGAAGAATATAGAATGACTGCAGATCTCTCTGCTGAAACTTTTCAAGCCAGAGGAGGGTGGTCATTGACTTTTAATCTCCTAAAACAAAAGAACTTCCAACCCCCGATCCTGTATCCAGCTAAACTGAGTTTCATTTATGATGGAGAAATTAAATACTTTAATGACATATATATGTTGAAGAAATTTGCCATAACCAAACCAGCTCTTCGGGATATTCTCAGACCTATCCTCCATAATGACCAGCCCAATCCTCTACCACAAAAGTAAACTCACTCAGAAACTTTTGATCAAACTCCAACTTCCACAGTGGTGAAAGGATTAAAAATGCCCACTGGACTTTTGATAAACTCGATACCCAAAATTTTACCAGACTTATCAATATTCTCCATTAATGTGAATGGCTTAAACTGTCCTCTAAAGAGACACAAGTTAGCTGACTGGATACAAAAACTCGGGCCAGATATTTGTTGCATACAAGAGTCACATCTTACCTTAAAAGACAAATATACACTCAGGGTGAAAGGATGGTCATCCATATTTCAGGCAAATGGTAATCAGAAAATTTGCAATTTTATTTGCAGATACAATACAATTTAAACCAACAAAAGTAAGGAAGGATAAGAACGGTCACTTCATATTTGTTAAGGGAAATACTCAATATGATGAGATTTCAATTATTAATATCTATGCAGCCAACCAGAATGCACCTCAGTTTATAAGAGAAACTCTAACAGACATGAGCAACTTGATTTCCTCCAGCTCCACAACAGTCAGAGATTTCAACACTCCTTTGGCAGTGTTGGATCAATCCTCCAATGAGAAGCTGAGCAAAGAAATTTTACATTTAAACCTAACCATCCAACATTTGGATTTAGCAGACATGTAACAAAATTCATCCCAACAAAATTGAATACACATTCTTCTCTTCAGCCCACAGAACATATTCCAAAATCGACCACATCCTAGGCCACAAATCTAACCTCAGTAAATTTAAAGGAATAGAAATTATTCCTTGCATCTTTCTTCTCAGACCACCATGGAATAAAAGTTGAGCTCAGTAACAACAGGAATCTACATACTCATACAAAAACATGGCAGGACACTTGTACTAGACTGTTTATTGCAGCTCAATTCACAAAGGCACAGAAGAATCACCAAAATGTGGAAACAGCCTAAATGCCCACCAACCCAGGAATGGATTAACAAGCTGTGGTATATGTATACCATGGAATACTATTCAGCCATTAAAAAAAATGGAGACTTTACATCCTTCGTATTAACCTGGATGGACGTGGAAGACATTATTCTTAGTAAAGCATCACAAGAATGGAAAAGCATGAATCCTATGTACTCAATTTTGATATGAGGACAATTAATGACAATTATGGTTATGGGGGGGAAACAGAAAGAGGGAAGGAGGGAGGTGGGTGGGGCCTTGGTGTGTGTCACACTTTATGGGGGCAAGACATGAAAAAAAAATAATAAAAAAAAAACATGGCAGTTAAATAACCTTATGCTGAATGATAGCTGGGTCAGAGATGAAATTAAGAAGGAAATTGCCAAATTTTTGGAACAAAACGACAATGAAGACACGAAGTATCAGAACCTCTGGAATACTGCAAAGGCAGTCCTAAGACAGAAATTTATAGCAATGCAAGCCTTCCTCAAGAGAACGGAAAGAGAGGAAGTTAACAACTTGATGGGACATCTCAAGCAACTGGAAAAGGAAGAACATTCCAACCCCAAACCCAGTAGAAGAAAAGAAATAACTAAAATTAGAGCAGAATTAAACGAAATTGAAAACAAAAGAATTATACAACAGATCAATAAATCCAAAAGTTGGTTTCTTAAAAAGGTCAATAAAAATAGATAAACCTTTGGCTAACCTAATCAGGAAAAAAGAGTAAAATCTCTAATCTCATCAATCAGAAACGACAAAGACGAAATAACAGACTCATCAGAAATTCAAAAAATCCTTAATGAATATTACAAGAAACTTTATTCTCAGAAATATGAAAATCTGAAGGAAATTGACCAATACTTGGAAGCACGTCACCTTCCAAGACTTAGCCAGAATCAAGTGGAAATGTTGAACAGGCCCATATCAAGCTCTGAAATAGCATCAACCATACAAAACCTCCCTAAAAAGAAAAGCCCGGGACCAGATGGCTTCACATCAGAATTCTACCAAACCTTTAAGGAGGAATTAGTACCTATATTATTCAACCTGTTCCAAAAGGTAGAAAAAGAAGGAAGACTACCCAGCACATTCTATGAAGCAAACATCACCCTGATCTCTAAACCAGGAAAAGACCCAACAAGAAAAGAAAATTATAGACCAATATCACTAATGAATATAAATGCAAAAATATTCGACAAGATCCTAACGAACAGAATCCAGGAACACATCAAATAAATTATACATGATGAACAAGTCAGTTTTATCCCAGGGTCTCAAGGCTGGTTCAATATCCGTAAATGTATAAGTATAATTCAGCACATAAACAAATTAAAAAACAAAGACCATATGATTCTCTCAATTGAGGCAGAAAAAGCTTTTGATAATATCCAGCATCCCTTCATGATCAGAACACTTAAGAAAATTGGTATAGACATTATTCTTAGTAAAGCTTCACAAGAATGGAGAAGCACGAATCCTATGTACTCAATTTTGATGTGAGGACAATTAATGACAATTAAGGATATGGGGGGAGGAAAAGCAGAAAGAGGGATGGAGGGAGGCGGGTGGGGCTTTGGTGTGTGTCACACTTTATGGGGGCAAGACATGATTGCAAGAGGGACTTTGCCTAACAATTGCAATCAATGTAACCTGGCTTATTGTACCCTCAATGAATCCCCAACAATAAAAAAAAAAAAAGAAAAGAAAATTGGTATAGAAGGGACACTTCTTAAACTGTAGAGGCCATCTACAGCAAACCCACAGCCAATATCATATTGAATGGAGTTAAACTGAAATCATTTCCCCTCAGATCAGGAACCAGACAAGGCTAACCATTGTCTGCACTGCTCTTTATCATTGTAATGGAAGTTTTAGCCACCACAATTAGGGAAGAAAAGGCGATGAAGGGCATCCATATAAGCTCAGAAGAGATCAATCTTTCGCTCTTTGCAGATGATATAACTGTATATCTGGAAAACACCAGGGATTCTACTACAAAACCCTTACAAGTGATCAAGGAATACAGCAGCATCTCAGGTTACAAAATCAACATTCATAAATCGGTAGCCTTTATACATACCAACAATAGTCAAGCTGAAAAAACAGTTAAGGATTCTATTCCATTCACAGTAGTGCCAAAGAAGATGAAATATTTGGGAGTTTATCTAACAAAGGATGTGAAAGATCTCTATAAAGAGAACTATGGATCTCTAAGAAAAGAAATAGCTGAAAATGTTAACAAATGGAAAAACATACCATGCTCATGGCTGGGAAGAATCAACATTGTTACAATGCCCACACTACCCAAAGCAATATTTAATTTTAATGCAATCCCTATTAAAGCTCCACTGTCATACTTTAAAGATCTTGAAAAAACAATACTTTGTTTCATATGGAATCAGAAAAAAACTCGCATAGCCAAGACATTACTCAGAAATAAAAACAAAGCAGGAGGAATCACACTACCAGACTCATACTGTACTACAAATCGATAGTGATCAAAACAGCATGGTACTGGCACAAAAACAGAGAGGTAGATGTCTGAAACAGAATAGAGAACCAAGAAATGAATCCAGCTACTTACCGTTATTTGATCTTTGACAAGCCAATTAAAAACATTTAGTGGGGAAAAGATTCCCTATTTAACAAATGGTGCTGGGTGAACTGGCTGGCAGCCTGTAGAAGACTGAAACTGGACCCACACCTTTCACCATTAACTAAGATAGACTCTCACTGGATTAAAGATTTAAACTTAAGACAGGAAACTATAAAAATACTAGAAAAGAGTGCAGGGAAAACCCTTGAAGAAATCGGTCTGGGCGAGTATTTTATGAGGAGGACCCCCCGGGCAATTGAAGCTGCTTCAAAAATACACTACTGGGACCTGATCAAACTAAAAAGCTTCTCACAGCCAAGAACACAGTAAGTAAAGCAAGCAAACAGCCCTCAGAATGGGAGAAGATATTTGCAGGTTATGTCTCTGACAAAGGTTTAATAACCAGAATCCACAGAGAACTCAAACGCATTAGCAAGAAAAGAACAAGTGATCCCATCGCAGGCTGGGCAAGGGACTTGAAGAGAAACTTCTCTGAATAAGACAGGTGCACGGCCTACAGACATATGAAAAAATGCTCATCATCTTTAATCATCTAACTCCAATAAGATTAGCCTATATCACAAAATCCCAACACCAGAGATGTTGGTGTGGATGTGGAGAAAAGGGAACATTTCTACACTGCTGGTGGAAATGCAAATTAATACATTCCTTTTGGAAAGATGTTTGGAGAACACTTAGAGATCTAAAAATAGACCTGCCATTCAATCCTATAATTCTGCTACTAGGCATATACCCAGAAGACCAAAAATCACATCATAACAAAGATATTTGGATTGGCGGAGGGAGGGCGATTGGTGGGATTACACCTGTGGTGCATCTTACAAGGGTATATGTGAAACTTAGTAAATGTAGAATGTAAATGTCTTAACACAATAACTAAGAAAATGCCAGGAAGGCCATGTTAATCATTGTGATGAAAATGTGTCAAACGGTCTATAAAAGCAGTGTATGGTGCCCCATGATCGCATTAATATACACAGCTATGATTTAATAAAAAAAAATAATTTGAAAAACTCTTAGACCATTAAATGAGAGGCACTGCCACACAACATTTTATAAACTTGAAGAAGTTGGATCTTTTTATTTTTCTTGTCCATTACAGTTCTCTTTTAAGTGTTTCAAACCTACATGGATTTTCTTGGCATTTCGGCATGTGGCTTTTCCAGGACCATCTGATGATATTATAAAATGTGATTAGGGAGTTTGAGCAAGAAGGAAGTTGGCTGAAGGTTTCTATCGATTAGATGAAAATTCTGATGAAAACTGTAGGCTACTAGACTACTCAGAGTAATGAATAATTGTCCAAACTTTTAAAAAGATATTTAGAATGTAATTTCATTTTGGATTTTTGTTAAATTGAAAACTGGTGGATGTATCAAGTCTACCTAGACGCCTACATACATACACTTCCATGACAATGCGATTTTGTAATCTGAGGAGTGGAGAATGCGATGAGGTTGAAGTTAAAATGTAGTTTAAAGCCATCACCAATATGTAACTCAATAGGTCAAAGATGCTCACACCAAAGAATGGCCCTATAACTACCAGTCCTAGTGGCCTCACAGTCCTGAGAATGATGGAGGAAAAGTTCTCTCATATTTTCTTAATTTAGTAGAGAAAATAACAGAACAGCCATCTCCTGAGAGCAACATTTATCTCAACTTAAAGGAAGGAGATTCGGTTCTTTGCTTGTTTTTCTAATGTGTTGATATAAAATAGTAATTTTCCCCAGTTTAAAATTATATTGCAAATATTCCCTGTGAGCATATAAGTATATAACAACAATTTAATTGTTTTGAAAGGTAAAATGCAGAAGAAACAACTATCTACAAAATTGGATCCGTTTTTTCATGTGTTACTTTAATTACAGTCATTCGAATGATTTTACCAATTGCATATCCTATTTTTCCTCAAAGCAATATAAGTGCAAACACATAATTCAGGAAAAGATGTGACCATGCAGGCCCAGAAACATCTGAATGGTTTGAGTGATTCCAAAATGAGTAATACTTAACATTTATTATTAAACTTCATAACCAAAGGTGAAATTATAAGTAATGTAAGTCTTTAGCATTAAAAAGCAAAATGTATACCAATCCCAGCAGAAGAAATTGCATTGCCTAGAATAGACTACAAAGAGTGGGAAAATAAAAAGAGTCAAAGAATTATAATAAAATTCCCCATTAGAAATCACAAATCTGAAATTTAGATAATGTTAGTGATTTGGTCCAAATCACACACAAAAGTCTATGATAAAGGGCAATTTTATCCCTGCATCTGAGTTACAGAATGCTGTGTTGTGTCTCATTCAGAAGTGCATTGAGGTGTCCAAACACACAGAGTTTAAACTTCTAAAGGAAATAAAGCAGTCAAATGCGCCCACAGAAAATAGAAAAACTAAATTACATATCCATTCTGTGAAAGAACTCTTCAGCAACTATGAGTCATAAACTGAAAATTAGTTCTGTGTTTAATTGAAAGAAAACTAAAGCCAAATTAAACCAATTTAACATTATCATTTTTATACATTAAACAAATATTAAGGAAATAATAGAGTGAAAAAGCAACTTACATAATGGAAAAAATTGCAAACCACGTATCTGATAAGTCAGTGAGATCCAAAATATATAAGGAACTTGTACCACTCGATAGGAAACAAAAGTACAATTTTAAAGTGGGCAAAGGACTTGAATGGATGTTTCTCCAAAGACAACATACAAATGGCCAACAGGCATATGAAAAGATGCTCAACATAGCTAATCATCAGCAAAATACAAATCAAAATCACAATGAGATATCCGCTCAAATCCTTTAGGATGGTCATTATTTTAAAAATAAGTGAAGAGGATATGGATAAAGTGGAACCACTGTACACAGTGGGAATATAAAATCGTGTAGCTACTATGGAAAACAGTATGGAGACTCCTCAAAAATTTTAAACCGGGACTACCTTATGATTTAGCAATTCCACTACCAGGTATTTAGATAAAAGAATTGAAATGAAAGGCCAGGTATGGTGGCTCAAGCCTGTAATCCCAGAACTTTGAGAGACTGGGGTGGGAGAATCACTTGCCAGGAGTTTGAGACCAGCCTGGGCAAATGATTATGACACTGTACTCTATCCTGGGTGACAGAGCAAGACTCTATCTCAAATAAAATAAAACAAAATAGAAATTAAAATCAGGATCTTGAAAAGATATTTCACCCCCATGTTCATTGTAATCTTACAATAGCCAAGATGTAGAAACATTGTAAATGTCTATCAATGGGTGAATGGATGAAGAAAATGTGATATATGCAAGTATATATATGAAGTCCAATTTATCAATGTTATTTTATAGACTTATTCTTTTACTGTCAAGAAGTCTTTGTTTAACCCAAGATCACAAAGGTTTTCTTCTATGTGTTCTTTTAGAAGTTTTATAGTTTTAAGTTTGACATTTACATCTATGATTTAATATTTATATATAATATAAGGTATGGATAAAATTCCATATCATTGCATATGGACATCAAATTATTCCAGTATCTTTTGTTGGAAAGTAATACTTTATACATCAAACTACACCTTTGTCAAAAATCAGTTTTCAGGTATGTGCAGGTCTCTTTCTGGACTCTATCACTTACTTGTCTATCTTTGTACCCATACTACATAGTCTGGCTAATTCTATCAACAAGTCTTAAAATCAGATAGTTTTAGCTCTTCAACTTTGTTCCTTTTGAAAATTGTTTTGATGATTCAGGACCTTTCATATTTACATATAACTTTTAGAATCACCTTATTTTGTACAAAAGAAAATGCTGGAGTTTTTGAATGGGGTTGTGTTGACTCTAAAGCTCAATTGGGAAGAATTGATATCTTAACAATAATATGTCTTATGACTCATAAAGATGGTATATATTTCCATTTATTTAAGTCTTCTTCATTTTGACAGTATTTTATGGGACAGTTTATCAATTTGTTCTTTTATGGATTATGCTTTTAGTGATTTTTCTTTTTTAGTATACAGGTCTTTCACATGGCGTCATGTTAATCCTGAAGTAGTTTACATTTTCATGTTATTTTAAATGCTAATTCCTAAATCTTAATTTCTACCTTTTATTATAGAAACATAAAGGAACATTGATTTTGCATATTGATCTTGTGTTCTGTAAATTCGCTAAATTCCCTTTTTAGTTCTAGTTGTTTTGGTAAATTCCATCATAATTTTCTACATTGGGGAGGGAGACAAGATGGCGGACTGAAGCCAGCTTTCAACAGAGGCTCCCGTCCAGAAGGAGAGTTAAGGGACAGGAATTTAGTAGGTGTCCTGGTGGACTTGAGCCTCACCAAGAGAGAAGGTTGAAGAAAGTACACCAACACTGCTGAGGCAAGCTGTGATCACAAGGACGCAAACAAAAAGTACAAAATCCACCACCAGGTGCACGGGAGTCCCCCTCCCCCATGAGACCGGCTCAAGAGCCCCACAATTGAACAAGCGGGCAGAAATTAAAGGCCCTCCCACTACACTCCAGGGAGAGACCTTCTAAAAACTGGACCTACCTCCCCTACTGGGGTGCCGTGGCGTTCTCCTGCCGGACATAGGGCTGAATAAAACTTTGGGAATCCTTTGCCGGCAACCCTGAATCCCCGGCGCTCCCCTCCCGCCCACTGAGGTCTGGAGGCCTGTCCCCCAGGAATTCGGATCCTTGGGTGATTTCTCAAGGGGAGTGGACAGTCCCCGAGTTGCGACTGGTCAGCATTGACTCTGAGGCGCGCGAGTGAGGAGAGGGCACCGGGCTGAAGGGGAGTCACGCCCTGCCGGCACTTCCCTGCGGTGCAGTGCACGAACCCTCCCCGGGCAACATTACGGGGCACAAGACTGAATAAGACTCTAGCTACTCTCACTCGGGGTCTGAGGGCCTATCCCCCCGGAGTTCGGATCCTTGGGTGATTTCTCAAGGGGAGTGCACAGTGCCTGACTCTGGGACACGTGAGCGAGGAGAGGGCACTCTGCTGAGGGGAAATCAAGCCTTGGCGGCACTTCCCTGCGGTGCAGTGCAGGAGCCCTCCCTGGGCCGTAGTGTTGCGTAAAACTGAATGAAACTCTAGCTTCCCCCCCCACTCCCAATCGGGGTCTGGGGGCCCATCCCCAAGAGTTCTGATTCTTGGGGGATCTCTTGAGGGGTGTGGATCCAGCACAAACTGCGGCCGCTCAGTGCTGACTCTGGGGCGCGGGACAGAGGAGAAAAGGGTCGCCTGAGTGCCCACACCAGAGCAGCAGTTCCCTGGAGGTAGATCAACAGCCGTTTTTTCTTTAACGACAGAACGCTCACTTCTGGATATTCTGAGGCCACACCCCCTGTCTCCCTGGGCAACCAGAGGAGGCCACCAGTGAGCGGGGGATTTCCTGACACGGCTCACAAACCCGGGAAGCTTCCAGGGCGGGCCAACCCAGAGAGGTGTTCGAATGCAAATCTCCAGCAACAAAGACGTTTGAACTCAAAACAGCCCGTCTTCTGTAGGCGATTTCGACAGGAACAGAGACAGAACCCCGCAAAGTTGTCTGTTCTGTTCCGTTCTGTTAGCAGCATCCATCAGGGACGGGGCTAAGCCTGAGTGAACACCTCCTTCCCATCACCTGCATCAAACACTCAAAGATGTCAGGCCCCATCTCCTCCTGCTAGATAGCGGCAGTCTGCGGGGGCCTGGCAGACTTCCTTGCTTTTCAGGCAGGTGCAAACCCCTGGAGTGTCTGTTCACTGCAGGCAACTGGGTTAGCCATCTGCAGAGATACCAGTGACTGGGTCCGACGGAGGGGCAAAGTTGGGAAGGAGACGTCAACCTTCCTAGACTGCTCTGTTTGCTGGGTGGCTCCTCCTGACTCCACGCTGCACTGGGGTGAGCCGTGTCAGAGGAGTCACCAGGCCCCTGTGATCCAGTTCCCAGAGACCTCTTGCACTCTCCCACCCGAGACAAGTGCCGATTGAGACAGCTGATTTGGACCTTTTGAACTGGGCTAATAGACTGAGGACTTTTCAGACGGTGCCCTGGGTGTGCGATTGTAGGAAGGTTTGATTCTTCTTTTCCAACTGGGGCCAGAGGTGGGCAGGCGGGGGTGACTTAATTGCTGATTTTTCCACACAGCTGATACTTCAAGCCAGAGTAGAAGTTGCAATAGGATCGAACAGAAACCAGCTGAAAGCAAGACAGAACCACTTTTCTCCACCAACCAGACAGGGCCCCAGTTTCTCAGGCCACAACACTGTACGGGCCCTCGATAAAACCCCAGGGGAAAAACCAAAGGGAGTAAAATAACCATGGGGCGGAATCAGCAGAAAAACTCTGGTAACATGAATAACCAGAATAGATCAACCCCCCCAAGAAAAGATACGGCAGATGTGATTGAAGATCCCATTCATAAACAACTGGCTGAGATGTCAGAAATCGAATTCAGAATTTGGATTGCAGACAAGATTAATAAAATGGAATTAGGAATCCGAGGAGAAATTCAAAAATTGTCTCAAGAATTTAACAAATTTAAAGACAAAACCACCAAAGACTTAGACACACTGAAGCAACAACTTACAGCCCTCAAAGATATGAAAAATACAGTAGAATCCCTCAGTAACAGAACGGAGCAAGCAGAAGAAAGGATTTCTGACATTGAAGATAAAGTCTTCGAACGCTCCCAATCTCTCAAAGAGGAAGAGAAATGGAGAGCAAAAACGGATCACTCGCTCAGAGAACTCTCAGATAATTCGAAAAAAAGCAACATAAGGATTATAGGAATTTCTGAGAATGATGAAGTCGCCTCCAAGGGCACAGAGGCCCTTCTGCATGAAATTATGAAAGAAAATTTTCCAGACATGCCTAGAGAATCTGAAATTCAGATAGCAGACAGCTTCAGAACCCCAGCACGATTCAACCCCAGTAAGTCATCCCCCAGACATATCATAATTAGCTTCACTAACGTTAACATGAAAGAGAAGATTCTCAAAGCAGCCGGCGAAAGAAAACTATAACGTACAAAGGAAAGAATATTAGAATAACTGCAGATCTCTCTGCTGAAACTTTTCAAGCAAGAAGAGGCTGGTCATCAACTTTTAATCTCCTAAAGCAAAAAAACTTTCAACCCAGGATCTTGTATCCAGCTAAACTGAGTTTCATCTATGATGGAGAAATTAAATACTTCAATGACATTCATATGTTGAAAAAATTTGCCATAAGTAAACCAGCTCTTCAGGATGTTCTCAGACCTATCCTCCACAATGACCAACCCAATCCTATACCACAAAAGTAAACTCACTCAGAAACTTCGGATCAAACTCCAACTTCCACACTGGCGAAAGGATTAAAAATGTCCACTGGACCTTTGAAAAACTTGATACCCAAAATTCCACCAGACTTATCAATACTCTCCGTCAATGTGAATGGCTTAAACTGTCCTCTAAAGAGACATAGGTTAGCTGACTGGATACAAAAACTCAAGCCAGATATTTGTTGCATACAAGAGTCACATCTCAACTTAAAAGACAAATACAGACTCAGGGTGAAAGGATGGTCATCCATATTTCAGGCAAATGGTAATCAGAAAAAAGCAGGTGTTGCAATTTTATTTGCAGATACAGTAGGCTTTAAACCATCAAAAGTAAGGAAGGACAAGAATGGTCACTTCATATTTGTTAAGGGTAATACTCAATATGATGAGATCTCAATTATTAATATCTATGCACCCAACCAGAATGCACCTCAATTTATAAGAGAAACTCTAACAGACATGAGCAACTTGATTTCCTCCAGCTCCATAATCGTCGGAGATTTCAACACTCCCTTGGCAGTGTTGGATCGATCCTCCAGAAAGAAGCTGAGCAAAGAAATCTTAGATTTAAACCTAACCATCCAATATTTAGATTTAGCAGACATCTACAGAACATTTCATCCCAACAAAACTGAATACACATACTTCTCATCAGCCCACAGAACTTACTCCAAAATTGACCACATTTTAGGTCACAAGTCTAACCTCAGTAAATTTAAAGGAATAGAAATTATTCCATGCATCTTCTCGGACCATCATGGAATAAAACTTGAATTGAGTAACAACAGGAATCTGCATACCCATACAAAAACATGGAAGTTAAATAACCTTATGCTGAATGATAGCTGGGTCAGAGACGAGATTAAGAAAGAAATCGCCAATTTTTTGGAACAAAACGACAGTGAAGACACAAACTATCAGAACCTCTGGGACACTGCAAAGGCAGTTCTAAGAGGGAAATTTATAGCACTGCAAGCCTTCCTCAAGAGAACGGAAAGAGAGGAAGTTAACAACTTAATGGGACATCTCACGCAACTGGAAAAGGAAGAACATTCCAACCCCAAACCCAGTAGAAGAAAAGAAATAACCAAAATTAGAGCAGAATTAAATGAAATTGAAAACAAAAGAATAATACAACAGATCAATAAATCAAAAAGCTGGTTTTTTGAAAAGGTCAATAAAATAGATAAACCTCTGGCCAACCTAATCAGGAAAAAAAGAGTAAAATCTCTAATATCATCAATCAGAAACAACAAAGACGAAATAACCACAGACTCATCAGAAATCCAAAAAATCCTTAATGAATATTACAAGAAACTTTATTCTCAGAAATATGAAAATCTGAAGGAAATAGACCGATACTTGGAAGCACGCCACCTTCCAAGACTTAACCAGAATCAAGTGGAAATGTTGAACAGACCCATATCAAGTTCAGAAATAGCATCAACTATACAAAACCTCCCTAAAAAGAAAAGCCCGGGACCAGATGGTTTCACGTCAGAATTCTACCAAACCTTTAAAGAGGAATTAGTACCTATATTACTCAACCTGTTCCAAAAGGTAGAAAAAGAAGGAAGACTACCCAACACGTTCTATGAAGCAAACATCACCCTGATCCCCAAACCAGGAAAAGACCCAACAAAAAAAGAAAATTATAGACCCATATCACTAATGAATATAGATGCAAAAATATTCAACCAGATCCTAACAAACAGAATCCAGCAACACATCAAACAAATTATACATCATGACCAAGTTGGTTTTATCCCAGGGTGTCAAGGCTGGTTCAATATACGTAAATCTATAAATGTAATTCAGCACATAAACAAATTAAAAAACAAAGACCATATGATTCTCTCAATTGATGCAGAAAAAGCTTTTGATAATATCCAGCATCCCTTCATGATCGGAACACTCAAGAAAATTGGTCTAGAAGGGACTTTTCTTAAACTGATAGAGGCTATCTACAGCAAACCCACAGCCAATATCATATTGAATGGAGTTAAATTGGAATCATTTCCA
This sequence comes from Nycticebus coucang, assembly GCF_027406575.1. NCBI lineage: Eukaryota > Metazoa > Chordata > Mammalia > Primates > Lorisidae > Nycticebus > Nycticebus coucang. The sequence goes on from NC_069804.1 coordinate 21,637,915, forward strand.
CTCAGATCAGGAACCAGACAAGGCTGCCCATTGTCTCCATTGCTTTTCAACATTGTAATGGAAGTTTTAGCCACCGCAATTAGGGAAGAAAAGGCGATCAAGGGTATCCATATAGGGTCAGAAGAGATCAAACTCTCGCTCTTCGCAGATGATATGATTGTGTATCTGGAAAACACTAGGGACTCTACTATAAAACTCCTAGAAGTGATCAAGGAATACAGCAGCGTCTCAGGTTACAAAATCAACATTCATAAATTGGTAGCCTTTATATACACCAACAACAGTCAAATTGAAAAAGCAGTTAAGGACTCTATCCCATTCACAGTAGTGCCAAAGAAGATGAAATATTTGGGAATTTCCCTAACAAAAGACGTGAAAGATCTCTATAAAGAGAACTATGAAACTCTAAGAAAAGAAATAGCTGAAAATGTTAACAAATGGAAAAACATACCATGCTCATGGCTGGGAAGAATCAACATTATCAAAATGTCCATACTACCCAAAGCAATATATAATTTCAACGCACTCCCTATTAAAGCTCCACTGTCATATTTTAAAGATCTTGAAAAAACATTACTTCGTTTTATATGGAATCAGAAAAAACCTCGAATAGCCAAGACATTACTCAGAAATAAAAACAAAACAGGAGGAATCACACTACCAGACCTCAGACTTTACTACAAATTGATAGTGATCAATACAGCATGGTATTGGCACAAAAACAGAGAAGTAGATATCTGGAACAGAATAGAGAACCAAGAGATGAATCCAGCTACTTACCGCTATTTGATTTTTGACAAGCCAATTAAAAACATTCAGTGGGGAAAAGATTCCCTATTTAACAAACGGTGCTGGGTGAACTGGCTGGCAACCTGCAGAAGACTGAAATTGGACCCACACCTTTGACCATTAACTAAGATAGACTCTCATTGGATTAAAGATTTAAACTTAAAACATGAAACTATAAAAGTACTAGAGGAGAATGCAGGGAAAACCCTTGAAGAAATTGGTCTGTGTGAGTATTTCATGAGGAGAACTCCCCGGGCAATTGAAGCAGCTTCAAAAATACACTACTGGGACTTGATCAAACTAAAAAGCTTCTGCACAGCTAAGAACACAGTAAGCAGAGCAAGCAGACAGCCCTCAGAATGGGAGAAGATATTTGCAGGGTATATCTCTGACAAAGGTCTAATAACCAGAATCCACAGAGAACTCAAACGCATCAGCAAGAAAAAAACAAGGGATCCCATTGCAGGCTGGGCAAGGGATTTGAAGAGAAACTTCTCTGAAGAAGAGAGGCGCAAGGCCTTCAGACATATGAAAAAATGCTCATCATCTTTAATCATCAGAGAAATGCAAATCAAAACTACTTTGATGTATCATCTAACTCCAATGAGACTAGCCTATATCACAAAATCTCAAGACCAGAGATGTTGGCGTGGATGCGGAGAAAAGGGAACACTTCTGCACTGCTGGTGGGAATGCAAATTAATACATTCCTTTTGGAAAGATATATGGAGAACACTCAGAGATCTAAAAATAGATCTGCCATTCAATCCTGTAATTCCTCTGCTGGGCATATACCCAGAAGACCAAAAATCACAACATAACAAAGATATTTGTACCAGAATGTTTATTGCAGCCCAATTCATAATAGCTAAGTCATGGAAAAAGCCCAAGTGCCCATCGATCCACGAATGGATTAATAAATTGTGGTATATGTATACCATGGAATACTATGCAGCCTTAAAGAAAGATGGAGACTTTACCTCTTTCATGTTTACATGGATGGAGCTGGAACATATTCTTCTTAGTAAAGTATCCCAAGAATGGAAGAAAAAGTACCCAATGTACACAGCCCTACTATGAAACTAATTTGGGACTCTCACATGAAAGCTATAACCCAGCTACAACCTAACAATAGGGGGAAGTGGGAAGGGGGGGGGTGGGTAGAGGGAGGGGGATCGGTGGGATCACACCTGTGGTGCATCTTACAGGGGTATTTGCGAAACTTGGTAAATGTAGAGTATAAATGTTTTGGCACAGGAACTGAGATAACACCGGAAAGGCTATGTTAACCACTGTGATAAAAATGTGTCAAATGGTTTATGAATCGAGTGTATGATGCCCCATGATCATATCAATGTATACAGTTATGATTTAATAAAAAAATAAAGTAACCTAAAAAAAATAATAATAATTTTCTACATTGACAACTGCATCTTCTTCGAATAAAGGCAGTTTTACTTATACCTTTACAATATGGTGGCCTTTTATTTCTTTTTCATACCTTACTGCACTGGCTAGAACCACCAGTATAATGTTGAATACAGAGCATACATTCTTGTTTTGTTCGTGATCTTAGGGTAAAACATTCCAGTTTTTGCATTAAGTATGATGTTAGCTGTATGATGTTCAGTTGTTTTGGATGTTGCCAGTGTTTTGGATTTTAGTCATTCTAATTATACTCATATCTCTCATTTTTCTTTCCACGTCTATTTCCTTTTGTTAACTGATGTATTGGAAAGTATTTAGGTATTGCTTTCTTAATATGTATCCAGTTTGGTAGATATAGTGCTTCTACTTAGTTTACGGTTTAATGTCATTCAACACTTTGAGCAATTTTCAGCCATTATTTCTGTAATAACCTATGATCATCCTTATTTTCCTTTCTTTCTGGGAGCCCAATCATATGTGAATTAGAACTTTTCATTGTGCCTCAAAAGTCTCTAGTGTGCTTTTTCTAAAAACTCCTGCCTTTTGATTTTCAGTGATTCAGTCTAAATAGTTTTATTATGATCCAAACTCCAGTTAAGTCATTCTCTATCCTTTTGCACATAATTTGCAGCTAAAATAATCCACTGATTTGTAATCTTAACTCTTTGGTTTTATTTCTGTAATTTCCATTTGCTTTTTAAGTTTCCATTTATGTACCAAAAGTCTCTATCTTTTCTTTAAATTCCTTGTATTAATTTAAAATTATTGAAAAATACCTCCATTATATGGACCTCCTGTGAGTCTATTTTTATTGTCTGCTTTCTCCTTCCTTCTACATTTATTTTTATTTTGCCTTCAATAGTAGGTACTTTAGGGAACTAGAAATCTGAGAGTAACTTAATTCAGTCAGGGAATGATATTATTCAAAGCCAAGCTTTAGCATCTCTGAGAATTGAAACCTTTCATTTCATACTTAATCTTAGAGCATAGTACTTTGGAACTCTAACAGAAATCCTGGCGTACATATTAGGCCCCCTCCTTCTTGGCAGTCTTTAATTCTAGTTTTTGTTTGAGGATTCCTCTGGGTCTATTGGAAGCTCTGTGCCACTTAGCAGCCTCTCAGCCACTGCTTTCAAATCATCAAATTCCTCGAGGTAAAAACTAGCACCAAATTCCAGGCTCACTTCTCTGGCTTTTCTTCTCTGTAGAATCTTAGTGGCACTAATCCTTGCTTTTTCACATTTCTCTCATGCCTTCAAATAGAGCCTTTTAATATTTTGTTCACATTTTCTAGTTTTTCTCAGAGTGTTGTTACTTTGCTAGAAGTTGGACTCCCTTTCAGTCTATGAATGATAGACACAGGTTTAAACATTTATTGAATGTTTCCTATGTGTTGGGTGCTAAATAAAAGGCTCATACATACATCTTGGCTCATATGGCCCCCGTAGTGATGGGCACATGAATTTCCATTTTACAGATAAAGGTAAAGATATTGCCTAAGAATGTATATCTAACAAGTTCTACATGTATAATTTCATGCATTTAGTTCTATTTTTGTCCCCATAGCTTATTAGATATCACCAATTATTTTCATGAGAAATGAAACATGTTCATATACTAGAAAACGCAGCTCCAATCACAGCTATAGAAGTTGAAACTTTCCCAATGCCTAGCATTCCAGTTACACAGAACATCTGCTTTATTATTTACTTCAACCTAGTTTCTTACTTTTTTCCAGTTTTTATTGGAGAAGTTTCCAAATGCACTAAAAACAAAGAGTGCACAAATGAATTCGAAGGGACCTACTACATATTTTCAATCATTATAAACATTTTGTTATTTAAAAAAAATCTATCCCACTTTATCTTCCTTTTTTGCTATAGCCTTTTAAATGACATTCTAGATTTTACCCCCTAACTACTTTAGCATGCATCTCCAAAAAAATAAAAATAATTTTAGTTTATATTTTTAAAGGGTTCTACTGAATGCATCTTGCTCATAGCAAATTGGAGTTCTATTTTTTTTTTTTTAAAGGATCAGCATCCCAGGAGCTCCATTCTAGGTATATAATGAAGAGAATTGAGTGTTCACTAAAATACATATACAAGAATATTCATAAAAGCTGTATTCATAATAGTCTAAACTTGAAAACTACCCAATATCCAGCAGTAGAATGTATAATTATAGTATATTCATATGAAAGCACTACTACCATATAAAATATGAATGGATTTCAGATACCATGTTGAATAAAATAAGCCAAACCAAAAAAAAAAAAAAAAAAAACAAAAAAACAAAAAACAAGCATGCTATATTACTGCATTGATAGAACTTCAAAAATAGGAAGAATCAATTCATAAGTGATAGACCTTAGAAAAAGAAATAATTTGGAGAAGGAGAATTGATTGCATAGGAACATTTTAGAATATTGGATATTTTGATCTGGGTGGTGTCACAAAGGTGAATACGTATGTAAAAATCCATAGAGTTTGTGCCCTTTACCCTTTATTGAATTATATTAAACTTTTCAACACAAAAGCAATTTTAATGAAGGAGCAATGTGTATGCTCTAGATCAGGAGTTGGTAAATATTTTTCTATAAAAGGCCAGAGAGTATGTATTTTTGACTTTGTGGCCCACATGATCTTGATCACGGCTACTCACTTTTAGCACAAAAGGAGCCATCAATGATACGTAAACCCTGAATGCATTCCAATGAAACTTTATACATGGACATTGACATTTAAATTTCATATAATTTTCACCTGTCATAATATATTCTTCTTCTTTGTACTTTTAAAAATCATTTGAAAATGTAAAAATAACTCAGTCCATGGGACACACGAAAATAGGCAGTGCGCTATATTTGACCCATAGGCTGTAGTTTGCCAACCTCTGCTCTAGGGGTATGTGTGTATGTGTGTGTATAAACACATCGAGGATGTATATATGAATATGGGCATTAGAACTTGAGCAGTTCTAGAAAACCTGAAAGGCCAAAAATAGAACTGACATTCACGCAAGAAAGATTTATTTTAGTCTTTCTGCAATTGCAGGGAGAGAATATAAAAAAGCCAATGTTCCATGGTGATCAGTGACAGTGGTCAGTAATGGGAATGCATATTGTTATTTTCACACTATGATTTACCATGAAAATAAATAGAGCTCTGGAATTGTTATCATTAGACTACTGTAAAAGCATTTAACATTTTCTTCCTGCTATGCTCTTTATTTACCTGAAAGTTTTACTACATACAATGGTGACAGTAGTAATTTGGGTTTCAGGGAGATGGCACTAAACGCAGGCAGTTTGTGCGTGGAATACCTCAAATGAACGTCCCTTACCAGCCTATCTCCAAAGCAGACTCCTTTTATGTACATGTTTTTCTCTGGCTTGGAGGTATTCACTGAAGTGGTGATAATAAGATTTGGCACTTATATGGTGTTTTCTCCTTTCAAAGTGCTTTTTTCTAAAACGAACCTAAAGCATGCACTTTAAGTTCATCTTCTTTTCACAGCAATAGGAGCCACAATCTTTACTAACTCCAGAGAATAGCTTTAGCCTATTTGAAAACACGTAACTGAGTTTGCTACCAGAAAATTCTTCCTGTGACCAGCATTTGCCTTAAAAAAATGATGCATTTCATCTTTTAAATTCAGTCTTTTCTGTTCTTCCATTATACAAAACACAACTAATTATATTAATGGAAGTTTAAGTTTACTCACCCAACCTAATTATCTTTGTAGAACTTATCTCAATAGTTCTATTAACAAAAACATTGCATATCCGAATCATCTGGATAATTGTTTTTGTATGATACCAAAATTTATTTCATTCCTATATGATAAACACTACAGGAATAAGGAAGAATTATGTAAGAGTTTCTTCAGAAAGCTTACGGCCCTGTGGGAGAGGTAGACTTGGAGGATAGGCCCCATCTCTGATTTCTGTAGCTGGTTCTTTTGGATACTATCTTCCCTCAGGCACATAGGTGCCAGCTTCTTACAGTAGTGCCTGGTCCAAGAATTACCTGGGATAAAATTGCGCATTCTTGAGGTGGGTTTCTCTTCCCCCTGTCACCAAACCCCTGCCACAACCTGCTCTGGCCTTTTGGCTTTAACCATCTGCTTTGATTTGACTTGTCTGGTTTGCTAGACTCAGTTTCCCATCTGACTCAGCTATGAATTGTCCCTTGATTTTAGCCACGCTGAGGCTTCAGGGGAAAGGATTGCTCCATTAGTTTTAGACTCAAAGGATCATGATAGCCTGGTAGACCACTGGCCTGGGCAGAAGATTCTAGACATACACCACAAATATGGATAATACATTTGAGTTGAACAATTATGACTATTGGCAATTGTCTGGCTCAATTTGATGCTTCCTTAGAAAATAAAAATCCTCATCCAAAATAGAGAAAATACAGGCAATAATTATACACACGTTACTTTTAGCCTTTGTTTCCAGATTCAGACATATAGGAAGCAAGATTTCCTGCATATACACAAGCAAGCAGAGCTTGGTATCTTGCTGTCTACAGTTTGCTGTTCCATTAATAATTTCATCAATTGCTCTATTAAAATTTTGAAATCAATTCCCTTAATCTTTCGGTAGATACCCATTTTCATGCTTCAAGCTCAAGAAATTTCTTATACCTGAAAAGCTCTTTTTTCTTCCATAGACACAACCTATTTCTTATTAAGCTGAGCAGAGTGGCTGAGCCAGCGAATAGAGCATCCAAAAGGATAATGATGGTGAGGTGTTCTCTTTGTGGGGTTACATCAATTCAAGCAGGAAAATCAATGCACCTGGTGGGAGAGTACAATACTATTTCAGCATCACTAATGCTCAGAAGGCAACAAGAATCACAGGGAGAAAAACTCTCTCAGCTTTGGCCATGCAGAGAAACAACAGCTGAGGTGAGGTGACTAGCTCTCCCTCAGTCACTTAGAAGAGAATGTCCATTTGCGAGGCATCCCCAAGTTTACTTTCAGCAACACCAGCTACTAAAATTAAAGCCACATATATAAAGTACTCTGGTCTTTAAAAGGCTTTACCATCTTTGTTTTTCATCACACTGACTTTGGAAGGAAAGCTAAATAGTGATAGTTTCCTTGCTTTTCTGGTAACAAAGCTTGAGAGATGGGGAATTCAGAAAGGAGAAAGTTGTGTCATTGAAGCCAGAAATAGACCTTATTAAAGTGAAAGGTTCTACTTAGCTGCCTTTCTCGCTGAGTTGTGCAATTTTTGTTGCACAAATTCTTAGTCTTTGAAGGTCTTCCTATTCTTATCACTCCTGAAAGAAACTGTTTTGAGAGTAAATAATCCCTCTATGAATTCCTCCACATTAAATGGAATAAATGAAGGGTTCTTAGAAGAATCATGAAGACTAAGTCAGCCACTCTCAGCGATGTGCAAAGTCCTCCTAGAAAAGAGAATCCTTGTTATACAGCCCCTAGTATTCATTAGCTATGCTATAATAATTCTGAGTAACAAATACAGACAAAATTCCGTGGCTTAAAGCAGGTATTCAAATTAGCTATATCTTAGCTGGGCTAAAATGGACTCCAGGCTCTAGGTCAGCAATTCTCAACCTGTGGGTCGTGACCCCTTTATAACAATGCAAATATACTGTGGCATTAGGAAGGTTGAGAACCACTGCTCTAGGTAGCAGTCTCCAGGTTGGATTCAGGTGTGTTCTCACATCTCCACATTCTCATTGACCTGGAGGCTATTTAGGATAGGGCTGAGGGGTGTCCAACCTTTGTGCTTCTCTGCGATGCATTGGAAGAAGAGTGGTTTGGGGCCACATATTAGATACACAAACACTAACAAAAGATTATTAGTGAAAACAAGGACTTTGCATAAGTTAGGTGATATCCAACACCACAGATAAGAAAAATGTCCTCACGCAATTCACATGTGACTTACATGTCATAGGTTGGACGCTCATAGGCTGTTTTCATAGCAATCACAGAAACGCAAGAGGATAAACACTAACATGTAAGCAAGGTTAAAACCCATGTGTCCATCATAGCTGTTGACACTCCATTAGCCAAAACAAGTCACGTGGCCAAGCTTAAATATACACTCAAATATACATTCCTCCTACTACGAGGCCAAAGTAAGAATGTAGATACACAAGGAAGAATGTGAAGTATTAGGAGCAGTGTCTCAATCTACTTTACCTTGAAATAAAAAGGTTATTCTTTAGTTGGAACTGAAAGATTATTATAATAATGGGTAATATTTATTTCTCTTTGAACACTGTAAGCACAAATTATTTAGTTTCTCAATTAGCCTCATTCCATTTATTAAGACTGATGGAGTTTAACTGCTTTCATGGGTAGTTATACAATTCAGCCAGGTTTAAGAGGAAAGAAAGATTTTCTTCTGTGGCTTCAAAAAGCCTAAAACTGAGCTGTCCAATATGATAGCCACTTGTGGCTATCTGAATTCGAATTTCAGTTAATTAAAATGAAATAAAATTCAAAACTCAGTTCCTCAGTCACACAAGCTCTATTTAAAGTACTCAATAGCCTAGCCAGAGTAATTAGTCAAGAAAAAGAAATAAAAGACACATAAATTGAAAAGGAAGAAGTTAAATTGTCCCTGTTTGTAGATGGCATGGTCTTATGTATAGAAAACTCTAAGGATGCCACCAAAAAATTGTTAGAATAAACAAAATTAGCAAAGTTACAAGATACAGAACTGAAATACAAAAATCAGTAGTATTTCTATACACTAACTGTGAACTATTTGAAAAAGAAATCAAGAGGGCGGTGCCTGTGGCTCAAAAGGGTAGGGCATCGGCCCCATATGCCAGATGTGGCGGGTTTAAACCCAGCCCTGACCAAAAGCTGCAAAAAAATAAAAAATAAATAAATAAATAAATAAATAAATAAATAAAAAGAGACAAAATCAAGAAAACGATTTGTAATAGCTATAAAAACCAAAATGCTTAGGAATAGATTTAACCAAAGAGGCAAAAGATCTCTACATTGCAAACTATAAACCAATGATAAAAGAGATTGAGAAGACACAAATAAATGTAAGGATGCATATGTTTATGAAATTAATGTTAAAATGTTCATACTGCTTAAAGTGATATACAGATTCAATATAATCCCTGTGAAAATACCCATGACATTCTTCGGAGATACAGAAAAAAAAATCCTAAAATTTGTGTGAATTCACAAGACACTGAATATTACCTTCACTGAGTAAGGTTGAGCAAAAATGACAAAGCTGGAAGCATCACATTACCTGACTTCAAAATATATTATAAAACTATAGTAATTAAAACAGCATGGTAGTAGTATTTAAAAAAGACACATAGATCAATGGAACAGGATAGAAAGCCCAGAAATAGATCCACATGTTTATAACCAACTGGTTTTTGGCAAGGGTACCAAGAACACATAATGGGGAAAGGGCAGTCTGTTCAATTAATGAGGTTAGGCAAACTGGATATCCACATGCAGAACAATGTAACTATATATAGTTTCACACCATATACATAAATCAACTCAATGTATTAAAACCTTTAATCCAAGACCCCAAACTATGAAACTTCTGGAAGAAAATACAGGAGAGAAGCTCCATGATGTTGGTCAGGACAATGATTTTTTTGGATATGACACCAAAAGCACAGGCAACAAAAGCAAAAATAGACAAGCGGGATTACATCAAACTAAAAGTCTTCTGCCTCACAAAGGAAACAATCAACAGAGTGAAGAGACAGCACCTATGAAATGGAAGAAAATATTTGCAAATTATACACCTGATAAAGGGGTTAACATTCAAAATATACATATATAAGGAATTCAATCAACTCAATCACAAGAAAACAAATAACCTGATTTAAAAATGGGCAAAGAACACTAATAGGCATTTCCCAAAAGAAGGCATACAAATGGACCACAGTTATATGAAAAAAATGCTCAGTATCTCTAATAATCAGGGAAATACAAATTAAAACCACAGTAAGATATCACCTCACTCCCTTAGCATGGCTATTACAAAAAAGACAAAAGGTAGAGTGGAGGATATGGAGAAAAGGAAACTCTTGCACATTGTTGATGGGGATTTTAATTAGTATAGCCATTGTGGAAACTAATATGTAATTTCCTCAAAAAATTAAAAATAGAACTACCATGCTACCTAGCAATTCCACTACTAGGCGTATATCCAAACCAGTTTTAATGTGAAAATTCATTTTTTTACTAACTTGCTATTTTATAGGGTTTTTAAAAATAATTTCAGATTAATATGAGGGTACAAACAGCTAGGTTACAATGTTTGCATTGCTAGTTAAGGTCCCTGTTGTAGGTGTGCCCCAAATCATATGTCAAAGAGTTAACCTGCATCCCCATGTTTACTGCAGTGCTAGTCACACTAGCCAAGATATGGAGTCAAAGTCAGTGTCCATCAATAGATGAATGGATAAAGCAAATATGGTATATATACACAATGGCCTTTAAAAAGAAGGAAATCTGTTATTTGCAACAAGATGGATGAAATGGAGGACATTTGTTTAGTGAAATAAGCCAGGCAGAGAATGATAAATACCATGTGATCTCATTCACACGTGGAATCTAAAAAAGTTGAACTCAGAAGCAGGGAGTAGAATGGACTGGGGAAATTTATGGGTGAGAGGTGTTCGGGAGATGTTAGTCAAATGATATGAAATTTCAGCTAGACAGAATTAGTTCAAGAGATATATAACACGGGGACTATAGTTAAGTAACAATATCTTGTATTTTTTTTTCTGGGACAGAGTCTCACTCTGTTGCCCAGACTAGCGTGCTATGGCATCAGCCTAGCTCGCAGCAACCTCAAACTTCTAGGCTCAAGTGATCCTCCTGCCTCAGTCTCCCTAGTAGCTGGGACTACAGGTGCCCACCACACAATTCCTGGCTAATTTTTCTACTTTTAGTAGGGACAGAGTTTCGCTCTTGCTCAGACTGGTCTTTAACGCCTGAACTCAAGTGATCCTTCCGCTTCAGCTTCCCAGAGTGCTAAGAGGCGTGGGCCACCACGCCTGGCCTATATATTGAACTCTTGACAAATGCCAAGAGAATGGATGTGTTCTTATGACAAAAAAAAACAAAACCTAGATGAAGTAATGCTTATTAGCTAGATTTAGTCATTATACAATTTACATATACTTCAAAACATTGTGTTGTACATTAAATAGTTTTCTCAATTAAAAGACAAAATTAAAAGAAACCCATTCATAAATTCTAGCAAATATGCCCCAGAGAAACTCTTTGCATTACTTATCTTTAGCATAATTTTTATTTAATGACCTCTTATTTTCCTTGTTGGAATCTTCCTTGGAAGCAGAGGTGGGATGGTATTTGGTCTATTATTTTAACTACATTGGGAGTGACCAGTGTTTGTTGAATAAAACAAAATAATTAAGCAAAGGGATGACTATAATATTGAAATTCCTATGAAATTTTATATCATGTTAAAAATATCAAAGAAATATATAAATTTCAAAAAAAGTATCCAACAGCCACATGTTGCTTGTGGCTAACACATTGGACAGTGAAACTGTCATATTTTCCCTATTTATTGCCCTCACAGCACAAATCACACTACAAAATCATCTTATATATTTGTATTCTTGTTTACTTTCTTGCTCTGTGGTAGACTAAACAGTGACCCCCTGGAATATATGCATCCTACTCCCCAGAATTTGTGTTAACTTATATGGAAAGGTGCCTTTGTAGATACAATTACATTAAAGGTCTTGAGCTGAGAGAAGTTGGGGGAGAGCACATGTACACACACGAGTGCATGTGAACAAGCGCCAGATGAAAATTTTACTGCCTATTATGGCCTAACCTTGGAAGTCATGTAGAGTTACTGTAATCATTTTGTATTTCTACCATGTCGAATTATCATAAATTTAGTGAATCAAGTAATAGAAAGTTATTATTTCACAGTTCTGTATGTTAGAACACCAGATGGGCATGGCTGGTTCCTCTGCTCTTGATCTTACAAGGCTGACATCTTGGGGCTGGAGGCTCTGAGGGACAATCTGCTTCTAAGCATGTTCAGACTGTTGGCAGACATCAGTTGCTTGAAGTTGTAGGGCTGAGGTCCCTGTTTCCTTGCTGGCTACCAGCTACAGGTTATTCTCAGCTTCTAAAAGCCACAGACATGACCTCATCCATGGCCCTCTCCATCTTTGAAGGTGGTAATGGCAGGTCAAGTCCTTCTCATGCTTTAAATCTCTCTGACCTCTCCTGCCTTTTCTGTTCTGCCTCTAGTTCAAAAAAGCTCTTTACTTTTAAAGGCTTGTGTGATTAGATTAGTCTACCAGGATAATCTCTATCTCAAAATCCATGACTTTAATTACATTTACAAAGATTCTTTTGCACTGCAACATAACATACTCACATGTTTTAGGGATTAGGAATAGGCATAACTCCATGCCATTCTATTTATTAGAAGGGAGTCAGGCCACTCTATATTAAAAGGGAGGAAAATTAGACTTCATCTTAAAGAAAAGCATCAAAGAATTTATAAAAATATTTTAAAAATCACCACAAGGAGTATTATTTCAAACACATTATTTAAGCCAGGACTTTGGTTTGGGGAAGCACAAAAGTTAGTAATTAACATTCTCTATTTGTTTATTATTCTTGGTCCTAGTATTTATCCACATTTCCATTAAAATTTTTTATTTTCTATTTTTTTTCAAATTACAGATCAGAAAATTTTTCCCCCCAAATATTAAGGGGATACAAATGTTTTTGTTACATGAATATTGTGCATAATGCATAAAGTCAGAGCTTTTAATGTGCCCATCACCAGAATAGGGTTCACTGTACCCAATAGATAAGATTTTAGCTCTCACCCTCCCCTCCTCTTGGTTTCCAATGAACTTTACATCTCTTTAGGAACATGTATGCCCATTATGTAGCTCCCAATTATTAGAGAGTACACATGGTGTTTTCCCATTCCTGAGATACTTTCCTTAGGATAATGGCCTCCAGTTCCACCCAAGTTGCTGAAAAAGACATTTTCCATCCCTTTTTATGGCTGAGTGGTACTTCATGGTGTGTATTTTCTTAAGCCACTCATGAACTGATGGGCACATATCTTGATTCCACATCTTTGCAATTGTGAATTATGTTGCAATAAATATTCAAGTGCAGGTGGCTTGTTAACATGACTTTTTCTTTGGGTAGATACCCAGTAGTGGGATTGCTGGATCAAATGGTTAAGTCGGTATGAAGAATCCCTGTACTGTTTTCCATACAGGTTGTGCTATTTGCAGTCCCACCAATGGTGTATAAGTATCCCTTTCTCTCTGCATGTCTGCTATCTACTGTTTTTGGCTTTTTTTTATAACGGTCATTGTGAGGGTTAAGGTAGTATCTCATTGTGGTTTTAATTTTCATTTTGCTGATTAATGATGTTGAGCACTTTTTCATATGTTTACTGGCCTTTTGTCTATTTTCTTTTGAAAAACTTCTGTTCATGTATTTTGCCTACATTTTAATGGTGCTGCTTGTGTTTTTCTTGCTAATTTGATTGAGGTCCTTGTAGAGTCTGGATATTAGGCCTTCCATGGATGTATAGTTTGCAAATATTGTCTCCCATTCCGTAGGTTATCTATTTACTCTTATTTCCTTTGCTGTGCAGAAACATTAAATTTAATTCAGTCCTATTTGTTTTTATTTCTTGCTATATTTACTTTTGGGGTCTTGAGCATAATTTCTTTGCCTAGGCCAATGTCTATAACAATTCTATGTTCCAGAATTTTTATGGTTTCATGCTTCACATTTAAGTCTTTAATAAATCTTTAATTAATTTTTATATATGATGAGAGATAGGAGTCCTGTTAGTATTGATATGTGGGATGCTGTTCTTTTCAACATGCTGCATGATACCTTATTTTGTTTTTCCTCTTGTGCTATTGCTTTATAAGCACTCTAAGCTATAACTTTTCAGAGTTTTTACACTGCTTGGTGACTATTATGCTTTTGCACGTACAATGAAGTTTTGAGCATTTCCTGTAGGGCAGGTCTAGAAGGGGCAAATTCTCTTCGTGTTTGCTTGTCTGGGAAAGACTTTCTCCTTCATTTATGAAACTTAGTTTTGCAGTATACCAAATTCTTAGTTGGCAGCTATTTTGCCGAACCCATTTACACCAGAGGTTGACAGCTTTGAATTTTCTGCATGTCTTTTTGACAAGCTCTCAGCACACCAGTGTCTGCAGCAGTGACTATGTACCATGTGACAACGTGTACCTCCAGGAGGCAGATATGTGTGAAAAATCAGACCTCAGCAATGACCTTGAATAGTAGGATATAAATAACTCCCACATCACTACCATTCCAATAATGGAATGTTAAGTATAAATGGGCTAAGGAGACTAAAGACAGGACCCCATTCCTTTCTGGCTTGTAAGGTTTGTCTGGAGAAGTCTATTAGTCTGATGAGTTTTCCTTTGTAAGTCACTTGATGGTTTCACCTTTCAGCTCACCAGATCTCCTTTTTCATGTTAACTTTGGCCAGTCCGATGACTACATGCCTTGGTGATGTCCTTTTAACAATAAATCTCCCACCATTTGTTGAGTTTCTTGTATTTTATGTCCAAATTTTCAGCAAGGCCATAAAAGATTTCCTCAATTATTCCCTCAAATAGTTTTTCTTGACCTTTTCCTTTTGTCTTCATCACCCTCAGGGATACCTATGATTCTTATAATTTGCCATTTTACATAATCCCGTAATTCTCATAGACTTTCTCTTGATATTGTTATTTTTGACTGGGTTAATTTGAAAGAGTCATCCTGAAGCTCTAAAATTCCTTTTTTCTGGTATGTCTAGTCTATTCTTAAAACTTTCTACTATGTTTTGTATTTCCCCCAAATAATTTTTCTTTCCAGAATTTATATTTGAATTTCTTAGTATATCTACCTCTTTAGTATGTTTTTTCATTCCTTTCCAAGATTATTTTTATTTTTTCGATTGTTTTTCCATTTTTTTCGGTTGGATCTCATAGAGCTTCCTTACAATGCATATTTGGAATTCTTTGTCATTCTAGTATTTTTATTTTGGTTGGGATCCTTTGCTAGAAAGCTAGTGTACTCCTTTGAGGATATCCTTTTATTCTGATTTTTCAGAATTCTGGAGTTCTTGTGCTGATTCTTTCTCATATGGGGCAGCTGTCGCTTCTTATACTTGGATTTTCTTTTGTTTAGATGGAGGTTTCTTTCCCCTTCACTCTTAAGGGTGTGTCTATAGCACATATTGGGTAAGGCCCTTTGGATTTCCTGTAGAATATTTTGATGACCTTGATTTAGAGTACTAAATTCTAGATGTATACTTTGGTTATAGATATTCTTATTGTTATGGTTTTCTTAGTTGATTATTTATAGGCTGTAGCAGTGATGTATGATGTGCAATGTGCATGCATAGATTCCCTAGCTTTTGTTGACAAGAGAAGATAAAGGTCTTTGAAATCTTTCCTCTTTCCCTAGCCTTGTGGTCTGAACAGTGTGAACATGGGATGCCAAGTTTAATCTCAGTGACAGCAAATGGTGCCTCTGTGTAAGAGTCAGTGACACCCTGTGTGATTAAATCAGTAAATGCTGTAATGGGGTGTATAAGTTGTCCTCCATGCCAGTAGGTGGCATTTGTAGGATAGAACCAGTTCCAGTGTTTTTAGGAATCTGTGCCTGGTGATAGTCAGGAGCAGCACTTGGATGCCTCAGCTTGTGGGCAGGGCCCTAAAGCTCCCAGAAATATCTTTCTATCGTGCTCCACCACAGTAGAAGTGATAAAAGGAGTGAGGCTGGGCAGGGCTGGGTGTTCTGAGAGGCTGTGTTCATGCTCCACAAAGGTAAGTACAAGAGTTATTTTGGCAGGAGTCACGGGTCAGCTCCCAGGCTAATGGAAAAAGCCACTAGGCAGAGGCTGA
This sequence comes from Nycticebus coucang, assembly GCF_027406575.1. Taxonomy (NCBI): domain Eukaryota; kingdom Metazoa; phylum Chordata; class Mammalia; order Primates; family Lorisidae; genus Nycticebus; species Nycticebus coucang. Next base: position 21,654,075 of record NC_069804.1, read on the forward strand.
AGAGGCCCCACCAAGCCGAAAAGTCTGCTTGTGGGAGGGACATCTTATTCACAGTCTGGCTATTAGTAGATTTCATTCTTCTCCCTCTTTCTTTGCCCCTTGGATCTCCTTTTGCCACTTGGCCACAAACAGTAGTCTAAACTAGCCAAGCTCACTAGCAATGGCACTATGGGTTAGGTTTTTCCGTGCCTAGGATCCTGCTCCAGACCAAAAGCATGGCTTTCCTGTTGGAGGAAGGTTGCTCCATGAATGTGCTTCAGCTCAGACCCACACCATACTCTTTTAGTTCTTCCCACATAGGCTTCCTCCACTCCTTAGATTAACTCAAAAATCTCCCCTCTATGCCCCTGAGTGACATAATGAAGTCCTGGGTCTATGGCACGCAGCCTGTTCTCTGGTTCCCCAATTTAATCTCTGTGCCATAGAAAAGCATTCTGGTCCTAAGTTGCCCATGGAGTGCTCACTCAGACTTAATATCCCTCTATTTTGAATAGGTCTTACTCTGTTGGAGCAGCCAGGTGGGTAGCACTAAAAAGGGCCAGTAGACAGAGCTCACAGCCCCATAGTATGAACAACCCTTAGTCCACTGCAGGTCTTTAAGAAAGGCATGAGTCAGACTCTTGGTGGAAGTCTCAGGGTGGTGGGAACACAAATAGAGGAGAAGCTATTCCTGAGAGCCCTGGATCAATAGTTTCTTGGGACATCTGTGCCAGCTCATGTGGGAACTGCCTCTTGGCAGTAGTGAATGGAAGAAGGGAAAGGTAGGAGAAGAACTGGTACTCTGGTCTCCATTGTCTCTCTTGTCTCAAGGCAGTCAGTGCAGAATGTCCAAGCTCTGGGATCATACAGTTTTGCTGGTACCTATTGGACCTCTGTGGCCACTGTGGTCTCTGATAGTAGTTGGGAAATGTTTGTGAGAGGAGCAGTGATAAAAAACTGAAAGGCTGAATGAAGCTCCCCAGGGAGGGCAAAAGTGTACAATGTATGGAGAAGCAGTATGGCACTTGCTGTCTTATCTTGAGTCTGTGGTGAGGGGGAGCAACTCCAAGGGGACTGGCAGCCAGGTGATTTGTTCTCAAGAAGCTCCTAGTTCACTGGTGGCCGTAGCTTTTGGGCTTACAAGGCTATAGAGGAGCTCTCCAGTAGCTTGGGAGTGTGCTAACTGCCAGAGTTGTTCCATCTAACCTTTCCACTTGGCTCCAAGTTTCTCAGGGGTTCATCTCTACTCCATCTTATTCTGTTAAACAACTTCTTCTGTGGAATCTCCAAAAGGAATTAGGCACTTTTCCCTCAGAATAACACCTAGGCCAATTTCTTTTAATCTAAAACTTCTCTCTGAAATGATCTAGTGACTGATGTTTCTAGTCAGCCATTCTGCCTCACCTATTCTCTATGAATTTGACTATTCTGTGTACTTCATATAAGTAAAATAATATAGTATTTGCCTTTTTGTGACCGGCTTATTTCATTTAGTATAATGTCCTTGTTTCACTCATGCTATGTTAGAATTTCCTTCCTTTTTAACGCTGAATATTATATTTAATTCTACTAAAATATCACATTTTCCTTATCCATGGATGGATATTTGGGTTGCTTCTACCTTTTAGCTACTGTAAATAGTGCTGCTATGAACATGGGAGTGTAATTAATCTCTTCCATGGCTTACTTGCAATGACTTTGAGTATATACTCAGCAATGGAATTTCTGGATCATTTGGTAATCTATGTTTAACTTTTTGAGGAGCCATCATACTGTTTTCCATTGCAGCTACATTTTCCATTACTAGCAAGGGTACACAAGGGTTCCAATTTCTCCACATGCTCACCACCATCTGTTATTTACTTAAAAAAAAAAAAAAAAAAAAAACACACACACATACACACAGAGTAGCCATCCTAATAAGTGTGTAGTGGTACCTCATTGTGGTTTTGATTATCATTTCTTCAATTATTAGTAAGTTTACTGACCAGGTGTTTATCTTTTAGGAAAATTTCTATTTAAATCCTTTGCCCATTTTTTAAAAATTGGGTTGTTTGGGTTTTTTATTGATGTTATTGAGTTTTTTGAAGTTTCGAGGTAAAGAATCCCATGGTCAAAGAGTTTAGAAAAAACCTTCTTGAAGATCTGCAGTGTACTTATATTAAAGGCTCTGAGACTTAGTACAGTAAAAGACATTGCTAATTCTGTGTAAAACAGTATTTTCATCACATAACAACCATATTTTACTGAACACTTATTCTCACCTTGAACCAGTGGGTAGCCACTGAACAGTTTGTAGAAAGCTCTTCTAAGGTGTATTTTTAAAAAATAAAGCAATAGTACCTGAAGAAGCCTTTCCACAAGAAAAGAAATGGCTATTTTAACAGGCTTCATTATGCTGTGTCTCCCACCTGGAGAAGCTTTTCTCTTTCATTGTAGATAGTTATTGAGTGCTTACTCAGTGCTAAGAATATGGGAAATGTTAAGTTGCGGTCACTTCTTTCAAGAATCTCCATGGGAAGCTAAATAATTATAATAGAGTGGTAAAGATGCTGTGATAAGGGTAATCCATACTATCTTAGGGTTATTCTGATCACAAGTAACAGTAATCAAACTAACATTAAGCAAAACAGAAAAAATTGTGTCATAAGTATACACAGAGGCATCTCCTGGAACTCAAGGGCAAGAATATAGCCAGCTTTGGAAAGACCTGGAAAGTAGCCAGGGCTCTCTATTTCTCCTTTCTATTTTCTGGGGGTCTGCCTAAATTTTCTACTGCATACAATATTGTTTTAACACGACTGCCACAAACGTTGTTACTTTATATAAGACTTTTATGCACTTGCAGAGAATATTTTGCTTTTTTTTCTTTCACTTCCGATTCTAAATCCCCAGGAAAGAGAGAATATGACTCAGCATATGTCAAGTATCTATACACATCTATATATGATTCAGTCAACGTGGTCAGGGGAATAGTCACATATTAAAATATAGCTAATATGGACCCAACATTCTCTCCAACTTCATCTCTTGTCACTTCCTCCATATATTCCATGTTCTACTGATACTGATAATGTTTGTCTATTGAGGAAACCAAAAAAGAATTAACATGAAAGTTTACTACTGATAGAGTTCTGGGTAACATTTTAAAACCATACCTACATATGAGCAATAAACAATTATATACTAGAAAATTACAACACACCAATGATAAAAAGACACAACTAAAGATCATTCTTAACGTGTAAGAGTGAAAATTTCAAAATTGAAATGACTATCTATTGAAATAGTGTAAAATATCTAATTTGGGTTTTCTAAAGACTGAATATGAAACTTAGTTACTGTTACTCTGTCTCTCTCTTTTACCCTAACTTGAATAACAAGTTCATTGAAGTGAGTCACCCAATCTCAATGAGACAGCAGATATTCACTTGCTGTCTTAAGCTGTCATCTGCCTTTATATATGTTAGCAACTAGAACTAATTGTTGAGGTAATGAATAAGTAAGAGAGGATTTAGGCAATCTTAGGAAAGACAGATTAGCTCTCAGAAGCCAGAGAACAATAAATCAAAGTGAAATGGAGGTCTGAGAAGTTGGCAGAGAGCAAATTCATTGCCTACATAAAATATTTTAGTTAAATACTATTCACCTGAGGATATTAGTACAGTCAACTCCTAATTTGCAATTTGAAGAGAAATTTATAGAGTCAGAAAGGGGAATGTTGAAAATATTGTTTTACATATTGCATAGGAAAGCATCTTCATACGTTTTTGCAAAATTTACTTTGATAATTTCCCCCCGATATTTTTTTACTATAGGCATTAGACAGGTAATGAAAATTCTAAATTGGTCACCTCATTCTTTAAACCTGTTATACTATTTTAGTTTGCTAAAAATATATGCTTTTCATGCTATAAACTTCTTTATATAGTTTAAATTCATGAGGTTAGACACTATTTTTTTTGTTTTATCCTGTGAAATTTTAATTCTTTAACTCTGTGAAAGCCTATAAAGATAATAATTTCCTTAAGGAGAGAATTATTTGAATTTCAGGTGCTTAAAATTTGATTATTACTGCAGGCATCAGAAATTTACCATTTCTGAATTGTAATAAATATAAATAATTCATTGCTAATATTATTTAGACTGAATTATTCTTCTTTAGCAAGGTAGAGAATAGAAGTAATTTCAAAATAAAACTAAGTGATTTTGTAATGTGGGCTAATCTTACTGGAGTTAGATGATATCTCAAAGTAGTTTTGATTTGCATTTCTCTGATGATTAAGGACGATGAGCATTTTTTCATATGTCTGTAGGCTGTGTGCCTGTCTTCTTCAGAGAAGTTTCTCTTCAAGTCCCTTGTCTAGCCTAAGATGGGATCACTTGTTCTTTTCTTGCTAATATGTTTAAGCTCACTGTGGATTCTGGTTGACGCGGATGTGGAGAAAAGGGAACACTTCTACACTGGTGGTGAGAATGCAAACTAGTATGTTCCTTTCAGAAAGATGTTTGGAGAATACTTAGAGATCTAAAAATAGAACTGCCATTCGATCCTATAATTCCTTTACTAGGTTTATACCCAGAAGACCAAAAATCACAATATAACAAAGATGTTTGTACCAGAATGTTTATTGCAGCCCAATTCATAATTGCTAAGTCATGGAAGAAGCCCAAGTGCCCATCGACCCACGAATGGACTAGCAAATGGTGGTACATGTATACCATGGAATATTATGCAGCCTTAAAGAAAGATGGAGACTTTACCTCTTCCATGTTTACATGGATGGAGCTGGAACATTCTTCTTAGCAAAGTATCTCAGGAATGGAAGAAAAAGTATCCAATGTACTCAGCCCTACTATGAAACTAATTTATGGCTTTCACATGAAAGCTATAACCCAACCTTAGTAAATGTGGAATGTAAATGTCTTAGCACAATAACTAAGAAAATGCCAGGAATGCTATGTTAACCAGTGTGATGAAAATCTGTCAAATGGTCTATGAATTAGTGTATGGTGCCCCATGATCACATTAATGTACACAGCTATGATTTAATAAAAAAAAATATGGGGAAGGGGGTAAAGGAGCAAAAGGGAGGGTGGAGAGAGGGTGATTGGTGGGTCCACACCTAGGGAGCATCTTGGAAGGGTGCAGGTGAAGTTTACTAAGTGTAGAGTACAAGGGTTTGAACATAATAATTAAGAAAATGCCATGAAGGCTATGTTAACCACTTCGGTGAAAATATTTCAGACTGTATATGGAACAAGCACATTGTACCTCATGATTGCATTATTGTATACAGCTATGATTTAATAAAAAATAAATGAAACTAAGTGATTTTCTCCCTTTTTGTGTGTAATTGGGCATATATATTGATAATAACTCCTGTTACTCAGGTTATCACAGCAGAAGAATATATGGTTATTAAAATCCTATTTGATAGTTTGAACACAGAAGCATATTTGTGGCATCATCAAATCTCCTGAAGACATTTTAACAGGAAGACTGATTCACTCATGTATTGATCCATTCAGCAAAGTAGACTGTCAACTGATTTCTGGCTTTCACGATTTTTCATCTATATTTTCTTTTTTCTTCTTGTTTTTATTTTTTGTTGTTATTAAATCATAGCTGTGTACATTAGTGCAATCAAGGGGTACAATGTGCTGGTTTCATATACAATCTGAAATAGTCTCATCAAATGTTTAACATAGCCTTCATGGCATTTTCTTAGTTATTGCATGTAGATATTTGTATTCTGCATTTAGTAGGTTTTGCCTGTACCCATTCTAAGATGCACCGTGGGGGTGGCCCCCCCATTTCCCTCCCTCAAACCTAACCTCCCCCCTCCCTTCCCCTTCCTTGGCCCTTTCCTCATAGTCTTATGTTATAATTGGGTTATAGCCTTCATGTGAAAGCTATAATTTAGCTGCATAGTAGGGCTGAGTACATTGGTTACTTTTTCTTTCATTCCTGAGATACTTTGCTAAGAAGAGTATGTTCCAGCTCCATCCATGTAAACATGAAAGAGGTAAAGTCTCCATCTTTCTTTAAGGCTGCATAATATTCCATGGTGTACATGTACCACAATTTGCTAGTCCATTCGTGGGTCCATGGGCACTTGGGCTTCTTCCATGACTTAGCAATTATGAATTGGGCTGCAATAAACATTCTGGTACAGATGTCTTTGTTATATTGTGATTTTTGGTCTTCTGGGTATAAACCTAGTAAAGGAATTATAGGATCGAAGGGCAGGTCTATTTTTAGATCTCTAAGTATTCTCCAAACATCCTTCCAGAAGGAACATATAAGTGTGCACTCCCACCAGCAGTATAGAAGTGTGCCCTTTTCTCCACATCCACACCAACATCTCTGGTTTGGGGATTTTGCTATGTGGGCTACTCTTACTGGGGTTAGGTGATATCTCAAAGTAGTTTTGATTTGCATTTCTCTGATGATTAAGGATGATGAGCTTTTTTCACGTGTTTGTAGATCGTGCATCTGTCTTCTTTAGAGAAGTTTCTCTTCAAGTTCCTTTCCCACCCTGAGATGGGATCACTTGTTCTTTACTTGCTAATACGGTTGAGTTCTCTGTGGATTCTGGTTATTCAACCTTTATCGGAGGTATAACCTGCAAATATTTTCTCCCATTCTGAGGGATGTCTGCTTATTTTACTTACTATATTCTTGGTTGTGCAGAAGCTTTTTAGTTTGATCAGGTCCCAGTAATGTATTTTTGATACTGCTTCAATTGCCTGGGGAGTCCTCCTCATAAAATATTCATCCAGGCCGATTCCTTCAAGAGTCTTCCCTGCACTTTATTCAAGTACTTTTATAGTTTCATGTCTTAAGTTTAAATCTTTTATCCAGTGAGTGTCTATCTTAGTTAATGGTGAAAGGTCTGGTCCAGTTTCAGTCTTTTACAGATCAGCCAGTTCACCCAGCACCTATGTTTGTTAAATAGGGTATCTTTTCCCAGTGAATGTTTTTAATTAGCTTGTCAAAGATCAAATAATGGTAAGTAGCTGGATTCATCTCTTGGTTCTCTATTCTGTTCCAGACATCTACTTCTCTGTTTTTGTGCCAGTACCATGCTGTTTTGATCACTATAGATTTATAGTACAGTCTCAGGTCTGGTAGTGTGATTCCTCCTGCTGTGTTTTTATTGCTGAGTAATGTTTTGGCTATTTGAAGTTTTTTCTGATTCCATGTAAAATGAAGTATTTTTTCAAGATCTTTAAAATATGACAATGGAGCTTTAATAGGAATTGCATTAAAATTATATATTGCTTTGGGTAGTATAGACGTTTTAACAATGTTGATTCTTCCCAGCCATAAGCATGGTATGTTTTTTCATTTGTTAACATCTTCAGCTATTTCTTTTCTTAAAGTTTCATAGTTCTCTTTGTAGAGATCTTTCATGTCCTTTGTTAGGTATACTCCCAAATATTTCAAGGAATAATTTCTATTTTTAAAAAATTTGCTGAGGTTAGATTTGTGGCCTAGGATGTGGTCGATTTTGGAGTATGTTCCGTGGGCTGATGAGAAGAATGTGTATTCAGTTTTGTTGGGATGAAATGTTCTGTAGATGTCTGTTAATTCCAGATGTTGAATGGTTAAGTCTCAATCTAAAATTTCTTTGCTTAGCTTCTTTTTGGAGGATCTATCCAGTACTGCTAAAGGGGTGTTAACATCTCCAACTACTATGGAACTGGAGGAAATCAAGTTGCTCATGTCTGTTAGAGTTTCTCTTATAAATTGAGGTGCGTTCTGGTTGGGTGCATAAATATTAATAATTGAAATCTCATTAGATTATTACCTTTGATAAATATGAAGTTTCCATCCTTATCCTTCCTTATTTTGGTTGGATTAAAGCCTATTGTGTCTACAAATATGATTGCAACGCCTGCTTTTTTCTGCTATTTGCCTGGAGTATATATGACCATCCCTTCACCTTGAGTCTATATTTGTCTTTTAATGTAAGATGCAATTCTTGTATGTAGCAGGTATCTGCTGAGTTTTTGTATCCAGTCAGCCAACTTGTGCCTCTTTAGAGGACAATTTAAACCATTCACATTGAGAATATTGATAAGCCTTTCGAGAGTCTGGTGGACATTTTTAATCTTTTTGCGACCGTGGAAGTTGGAATTTGATCAACATTTTCTGGGTGGGTTTACTTTTGTATGGAGGGTTATGCTGGTCATTGTGGAGGATAGGTCTGAGAATATCCTGGAGAGCTGGTTTACTTATCGCAAATTTCTTCAACATGTGAATGTCATTGAAGTATTTAATTTCTCCATCATAAATGAAACTCAGTTTAGCTGGGTACAGGATCCTGGGTTGAAAGTTATTTTGTTTTAGGAGATTAAAAGTCGATGACCATCCTCTTCTAGCTTGAAAGGTTTCAGCAGAGAGATCTGCAGTTATTCTAATATTCTTGCCCTTGTAGGTGATGGCTTTCTTTCGTCTGGCTGCTTTCAGAATTTTCTCCTTCATATTAACTTTAGTGAAATTGATTATGATGTGTCTGGGGGATGTCTTATTTGGGTTGAGTCGTGCTGGAGTTCTGCAACTGTCAGCTATCTGAATTTCAGAATCTCTTGGCATGTCTGGAAAGTTCTCCTTCATAATCTCATGGAGAAGAGACTCTGTGCCTTATGAAGCCACTTTGTTGCTTTTGGGGATCCCTGTAAGATGAATATTGGTTTTCTTTGAATTATCCCAGAGCTGAGAGTGATCTGTTTTTGCCCTCCATTTCTCTTCCTCTTTGGGAGTGTTCGAAAGCTTTGTCTTCAACGTGAGAAATCCTTTCTTCTGCTTGCTCCATTCTGTTACTGAGGGATTCTACTGTGTTTCTCAGATCTTTGAGGGCTGCAACTTCTTGTCTCAATTTTGGTCATTTGGTCTTTGAATTCTTTGAATTCTTGAGATATCTTTTGGGTTACTGCTTAGAATTCTAATTCAATCTTATTTGCTATCCAGATTCTGAATTTGATTCCTGACCTTTCCGCTATTTGTTTGTGCATGGGATTTTGTGCTGTGTCTGCCCCATTGATCCTTGGGGGAGTTGATCTACTCTGATTATTCATATTGCCAGAGTTTTTCTGTTGATTTCACCTCATGATTGTTTTTCACCATTGCCTCTGGCTGTCCTCAGTGTTGGGAAGGTGTCTCTCCAAGATTAGACCCCAGCGGGATCACTCTACTGTTGTTGGATCTTTGTAGGGAGTGACCCTGTGTAGTTCCTCTGGGGCTGCCCCAGCCATGGAGTTCTGATTGTGGAAGCAGCTCCAGAGTGTGACACACCTGGATCCAGCAACAGGGCAGGGAGTGGTGCACACATTCTGCGAGTGCCTGGCGCCCAGTGACTTTGGCACAGAGAGCTCAAGGCTCCAGCAGTCTCTGGCCAGGAGAATGGCTCCATGCAGAGGCAGGGAGGGCTCAGGAGGGCACGTGGCTACCAGAGTCCCTGGCCAGAGGAGTGGGCCGGTGTGGAAGCAGGGAGAGTACAGGAGGGAGGACCCGGAGTTGCAGGGCTCCCGCAGTTCCTGGTCAGGGCATGCGGAGGCCTGGTGGGCGTAGGTTGTGGGACAGCTCTTACCAAGGTCCGGGGGGGGGCACAGGTCGCAGTTGCAGAGCAGCTCTTACAGAGGTCCTGGCGGGCATCGATCATGGTTGTGGCACAGCTCTTAGGAGGTCCAGGCAGGCGCGGATCCACAAACAGCATTTTCAAAGCTTGTGAGTCAAGCTCAAGGCCATGTTCACCTGCAACCTGCTAATCCATCTCTTTCAGAACACACAGTGGATAGATTGTAACCATTGACTTGTCTTCTCCACTTCACTATAAACAACTCAAAGGCAAGCACTGTGCCTTCATGGTCTCTGAATGATCAGAACGTGGAAACAATTGCTTTGTACTTTCAGGGAGCTCACATACCTACTAGGACGCCGATGTCACCCGCCGCTCGGGGTAACCTGAGCCTAACCTCACTCCACGCGACGGAGGGTAGCCAACCCTCCACAGTCCGCACGCCTCATCTCTGCAACACCACTCTCCTTCTCATCTATATTTTAAATCAGAAGTTAGCAAATTATGGACTATAGGCCAAATCCAGTCACTTCCTTGTTTTTGTAAATAAATTTTTATTCCAACATAAAGCACCACCACACACATTAATTTACATATTGTCTCTGGTTGCATTGGTACTACAACAGAGTCAAGTAGTTGTAACAGAGACTGTATGTTTCTTACACAATTCTGAAAAATTTAATCCATAGCCATTTACAGAAAAACTGAGAGAAAATGCTAGTTTCAGCTCCAAAATGTAAAGATTTTGGAAGTTGTTGCTCCTATTCTTTGTGCTGAATAAACTAATCCCATGAGCTCTACATGGACCCATAAGAGAACTGAGGTTACAGGGCAAAGTTCTGTGAACTAAAAATCTTAAGGCTCCCCCACCTCAGTAGATAAGTAACTGGATCCCCTCTTGACCAAGAGGATCCTTTAAAACTGAGTTGCTATGCATGAGAAAGGAGATCAGACAAACCTCATTGTGCCCCTTCCCCTCCCTAGAGATGTCCTTTGTGACTAACAGGCCTAAGGCTATGCAAGACCTATCTGCAGGTCCTCAATATATGTAACAAATGCCTTAAGTCTGTCTGATAATTTGTCTCTAATTAACAGACCCTTTATCTTAAGTAGTCTTTTCCACTGACTTCTAGTTCTTTAGACAGTGCCTAATTCTTTCAGCCAATTGTCAGCTAAAGAATCTTTTAACCCACCTATAACCTGTAAGCTCCCTGCTTCCAGATGCCCCCCCCCCTTTTGGGCTAAACCAATATATGTTTTCCATGTATTGATTTATGACCTGACCTTTAATCCCTGTCTCACTAAAATGTATAAAACCAAATAAAACCCACCACCTCAATTCTACCTGCTCAAGGCTTCTTGAGTGTGGTTCTGGGTCGTGGTCCTCAAACTTGGCTCAGAATAAACCTCTTTAAATTATTCTACAGAGTATGGTTTATTTTCTGACACTGTTATCACAAAATCTAGAGAGGCAAATAAAATGCAGAGTCACAGTCAAGATTTTCTTATCTACAGCAGAAGCCACTGGGCCTTTAATTGGTAGAAAAAATAAATGGTAATCCTTTTTTCTTATTAAATCATAACTAATCTTGACTGATTCCTGGACCCTAAGTGTGGACTAGTGTGGGAGTGAGAAAGAAAATCCTAGAGTCTTTGGGGCCACCACATTTTCATGGATTTTTACCTCCAAAAATTCCACAACTGTCAAATGCTGAGGAAGACGTCCTTGAGACTCTGATACAGGGAGGGGAAGAGTAACCCTAGTAAAATCTGCCCGGGGGGTTCTCTATAAAAAAAGCCTGCTCTGTAGGGGGAAAGACTAAACCAGAGCCCTATCCCACTTCAGGGTGAAAGCCATTCCCTCACTCTGGCTATCTCTAGCCTTGCTTTCTCACCCAAGGTAAATAAGCTAAGAAACACCTTTGAAGGTTACAACCTAGGTACACAGGTCCAATGAAAGACTGAAATTTAATCATAACACAATAGAATTCTTCCCCTTCCTCACCCCTTACAATTATACCAAATAAACGTCTAGTGTAACAAAAGTGGATCACAGCTGAAAGAACTGCAAGACACAGACTCTGTCTTAGAGGGAGTACTTAGAGAAGGCCAAAATCAATAGGTACACTATGGAATATTATGCAGCCTTAAAGAAAGATGGAAACTTTACCTCTTTCATGTTTACATGAAACGTAAAATGTCCATACTACCTAAAGCAATATACAATTTTAATGCAATCCCTATTAAAGCTCCACTGTAATAAAGATCTTGAAAAAACAATACTTCATTTTATATGGGATCAGAAAAAACCTCGAATAGCCAAGACATTACTCAGAAATAAAAACAAAGCAGGAGGAATCACACTACCAGACTTCAGACTATACTATAAATCGACACTGATCAAAACAGCATGGTATTATTGTCTTATTTTAAGAAATTGCCTACCTGATCTTGAGCAACCATCACCCTGATCAGCCAATGGCTATGAATGTCAGGACAAGACCTTCCATCAGCAAAAAGATTACCACTCACTGAAGACTCAGAAGATTGCAGTTTTTTTTTTTTTTTTAGCAATAAAGTATTTTAAAAGAAAGGTACACACATTGTTTTTAAAGGTATACTGCTATTACATACTTAACACCATAGTATAGGGTAAACATAACTTTTAGATGCACTTGGAAACCAAAAGATTTGTGTGTCCTGATTTGTACCATTTGTTGTATTGAAGTGGCCTGGAGCCTAACTCACAATATTGTTGAAGTATACCTGTACAAATCACAGATACAGATATGTGAAGAGTTGAATGTGGCAACAGCATGGTAAGGTATTCTTTAAGAAGAATCTGGATTACTCTTCAATTAACCACTATAGACATTATAGGGAAATACAATGGTTTTTGATCTTCGATAGGGTGGTTTAAGTATTTCTCAATGAAACAGATTATTCCCATGACTAATTCTTGCAAGACACAGAAGAAAGTATCACTGCTAGAAGGAAACAAAATGAGTACATAAGTAGCTATGGTTTACTTTTGAGCTGATAGTTATCCAGACTTCAATATCAGCCTTTACTAATATGAGTCTGTGAGAATTTAATTCTGTGTTTTAAGGCCATATAGAAAACTCAATACAGAGGGATACATAAAAACTTGTTGGAAAAAAATGCACTGTAACCATAGGTTTTAGAGATAATAGACTACACTTTGTTTCTCTACATGTGGTATGTTTTTTCTTTTTTTGACTCTTAATTTTCTTTTTTATTAAATCATGGCTATGTACATTAATGCAGTCATGGGGTACAATGTGCTGGTTTTATATACAATTTGAAATATTTTCATCAAACCGGTTAATATAGCCTTCATGGCATTTTTTTAGTTATTGTGTTAAGACATTTATATTCTACATTTAGTAAGTTTCACAAGTACCCTTGTAAGATGCACTGTAGATGTAATCCCACCAATCACCCTCCCTCCGCCCATCCTCCCTCCTCCCCTCCCCTCCCTTTCTCGATATTTGACATTAAGGAAAACAAAATAGAATCTTGTTTTATAGCCTTAAAACCTTTCATATTTGCTCTTTTAGTATCAATGCATTTGTAGAGAAAGTGACTTGAGCAAAATAAAGGTGATGAAACTTAATCTCAGACTGACATTTAACCTGTGTTCTCTGGACCATTCGAACTCATTTCTTTTAACCCTGAGCATGTTCCTTGTAAAGCATCTAGCTATAAATTAATCACAATTGTGTTATTCTAGGATATATGCAATTTTTAGGAGAGAGACTTGAAAATTAAAATCCTGAATAAAACTTTTGTCAGTTTCATTTATATTTGAGCAGTGAAATAATTTGAAATACTTTCTTACAGCAAAGAGTGATTAAACCTCTTTATCCTTGCTTTTTAAAAGGGGGGATTTGACTAAATGTAGGTACATGTCTAGTGTCAAAATTTGGTCATGCAAAGAGGGAAGGAATTATTAACCAGAGGTAATAGATTCAGGCGTTGGTGTCTCATAGCTCTGGAGTTGAGCCATTATGTCTACCCTGGGCAAGCTTCTTTCCTCATTGCTCAGCTCATTAGTATGCAGCTGGAAAATACCAGCACAGAGCATGCCAAGGCAGACAAAGAAACAACTCAAGGGAGATTTAAACTCCACGACTATACATATTCCCATAAAGTTTAAAGAATGTAACTATTCACAGCAGGGTAAAACCCCACAGTTTTCTTTCAGTGAAACAATCCACATTACCCCTGTGGCTAGAATGATGGGAAAATTAATTTGAAAATATTGCAGAATGATGCTGATATCTTTGGTCAAGAAATAATAACAGGAACCCCTCCCATTTTCTGAGACCTATAGCTTCTGCCCTGTTACAGAGCAGCCTAGTGAGGTTATGATTAGCAGACTGGAAGAGCTAGGTTTTTAGCTTATATTCACATTTCTTAATCACAAACTGTTTCTCTGCAGCAAAAGGCAAGCAAAAGATGGTAGCCATTATCAGAACATTTAAATTCTCGGAACCAATTTTGCTTCATTTATCTTAATACTTTGAGAAAAATATTCTTATTTTGAAACTTCCTACCACCAACAATGAAAGTCATTTTTTATTGAATGTTACTATTCACCACATTGTGCGCTTATGGGCTATGTTTTTCACTTTACCCTCACAAAACCCTAAGAGGAAGTTAGTATGAGGTGCATGAGGAAACAGAGGCTCACAGAGGTTACAATTGTCATGTTTTACAGTTAAAAAGCGGCAGGTTCTTATTAAATCCCAGGGACGTCTGTGTGTATATGTTGGTATCCAATATGCTTCATTTGCAGCTATACCTAATTGCCGGAATTCTTCACTTATGTGTACACATATGTACATCTGTGCAATCATGGAAAATGCTTTTGTCCTACCTTGGTCAAGTTAAAACATGCAGGTCTGGATAATTAATTTGTTATAGCTTAGCAGTGGTAACAGCATTAGTGAAATTCAGAAAGACTGAAATGACTGGAAATAACCTCTGGCAAAGCAATTCAATTGACTTTTGTGATAACATGGTTTTATTTTTGAAGACTATTTTGCATTAACCTTTTACAATAGGACTTACATTGTTCCACCTAAACCACGAACACAGCTATGACTTCTCTTCTATTTCCCTTCTTGAAAATGACTCTAGATTTGTTTATTTTTAAACAAAGAGAAAGGGAAACAGGCCTTTTCACTGGTGCTCAACTCAATTACATAGAAATAAGTGAAATATACAAACGTGAATCAATAAGGGCTCGGGGTCTTATTGGAGCAATAAGCAAATAATTTATAATTTCATAGAAAAGAAACTTTGGTTTTAATTATCCAAGTTCATGACTAGGCTATTTTGATTAAATTTACCAAATTTGTTCTCTATTTTGCCAGCTGCATTATTAGAAAAGCTAACAAAAGAGAACTTGGGACAGCTATAAAAATAGCACTGACATACGGCAAGTTAATGTAGAGATTCCTTCCTTCACTCATTGAGCATATATTATTGAATACCTTCTGTCACCCAGGCACTGTTTTTTTTTTTTTTTTTTTGTCGAGACAGAGTCTCACTTTATGGCCCTCGGAAGAGTGCCGTGGCATCACACAGCTCACAGCAACCTCCAACTCCTGGGCTTAAGTGATTCTCTTGCCTCAGCCTCCCGAGTAGCTGGGACTACAGGCACCTGCCACAGTGCCTGGCTATTCACTGATTTGTTTTTAATTTCAGATTAATATGAAGGTACAAATGATTAGGATACATTGTTTGCATTAGTTAGGTAGAGTTTAAGTTGTAGTTGAGCCCTTTACCCAGGGAGTGTGCTATATACCCTTATGTTGTGCCCATTAGGTGAGAGCTTACCAATCTCTCTCTCTTTCCTTCTTCCCTTTACCTCTACCCCCTCCCCCCACTAGAATTTGTTTTTCTCTCTCATGTGGGATATAGTTGTTTATCTATTGGTTTCATATTAGCATTGTGTACATTGGATACTTGCTTTTCCAATCTTGTGATACTTTACTAAGAAGAATGTTCTTCAACTACATCCAGGTTAATATAAAAGCTGTAAAGTCTCCATCTTTTTTATGGTTGAAGAGTATGCCATGGTATACACAGTTTATTAATCCATTCATGTGTTGATAAGCACTTGGGTTCATTTCACATCTTGGCAATTGTGAATTGGGCTGCAATGAGCATTCTAGTGCAAATGTCTTTATGGCAAAATAAATATTTTTTCTTCTGGGCAGATACCTAATAATGGATCAAATGGAAGGTTTACCTTTAGGTCTTTGAGGATTCTTCATACTTATTTCCAGAGAGGCTGCTTTAGCTTACAATCCCACCAGCAGTATAAAAGTGTTCCCTTCTCTCCACATCCACACTAGCATCTGCAGCTTTAGGATTTTGTGATGTGGGGTATTCGTCTGAGGTTAGATGATATCTCAAGGTGATTTTGATTTCCTGTCTCTGATTATTAGGGATGATAAGCATTTATTTTATGTGTTTGTTGGTCATTCGTTTGTCTTTGTCATAGAAGACAAGACAGAAGTTCTTGTCTCTTGACCAGTGATGGGAGTTTTGCTCTTTTCTTGATTGAGTTCTCTGTAGAGTCAGATTCATAGCATGCAAATATCTTCTCCCATTCTGAATGCTGTCTGTATGATTTACTTGTGGTACCCCAAGCTGTGCAGAAGCTTTTATTTTTTTAATTTTTGGAGTCCTTCTTATAATTGCATCCTGCCCTCATGAGGTTTGTCATATTCCGTGACCCTCCCATCCTCCACCCTCTTCCCACTTGCTCATTCCCCTACCCTCCCGTTGTATTAGCTTATCTACTGCCTTCATATTGGAATCAAGTGCATTGGATTCTTGCTTCTCCCTTCTTGTAATGCTTTACAAAGAAGAATGTGTTCCACCTCCAGGTTAATACGAAGGATGTAAAGTTTCCATCTTTTTTAATGGCTAAATAGTATTCTATGGTATACATATACCACAGCTTGTTAATCCATTCCTGGGTTGGTGGGCATTTAGGCTGTTTCCATATTTTGGCGATTGTAAATTAAGCTGTGATAAACAGTCTAGTGCAAATGTCCTTATGATAAAAGGATTTTTTTTTCCTTTGGGGTAGATGCCCAGTAATGGGATTGCAGGATCAAATGGGAGGTCTAATTTGAATTTGAGGATTCTCCATAATTCCTTCCAAAAAGGTTGTATTTAGTTTACAGTCCCACCAGCAGTGTAAAAGTGTTCCCGTCTCTCCACATCCACACCAGCATCTGCAGCTTTGAGACTTTGGGATGTGGGCCATTCTCACTGGGGTTAGATGATATCTCAGGGTTGTTTTGATTTGCATTTCTCTGATGATTAGGGACAATAAACATATTTTCATATGTTTGTTAGCCATTCATCTGTCTTCTTTAGAGAAGGTTCTAGTCATCTCTCTTGTCCAGTGATATATGGGATTGTTGGGCCTTTTTTTGATTAATTTGAGCTCTCTACAGATTCTAGCTATCAAGTTTTTGTACAATTCATAGTATCTTTTCCCATTCTGAAGGTTGTCTGTTTGCTTTGGTGGTTGTTTCCTTAGCTGTACAGAATATGCAGAAGCTTTTTAGTTTGTTTATGTCCCATTCATTAAGTTTGGTGTTGCTGCAATTGCTAAGGGGGTCTTCTTCATAAAAATTTTTCCCAGGCCAATGTTGTTGAGAGTTTTTCCCCACAGCTTCTTCTAGAATTTGTATTGTTTCATGTCTTAAATCTAAGTCTTTTATCCAGCGACTCAATTTTTGTAAGTAGTGAGAGGTTCAGGTCCATCTTCAGTCTTCTGCATGTGGCTAACCACTTTTCCCAATATCATTTATTAAATAGGGATTCTTTTGTTTGTTTTATGGAAGATCAGATCAGGCACCGTTTCAATGCTGAGGCTGTATTAGTTACCAAAACAGAAACATCCCTATTCTCATGGAGCTTACATTCTGACAAAGGGAGGCACATACATGCTTGTATATGTGATGTGTGCGTGTGCATGCGCGCACACACACACATCTATAGAGAATGTTAGATAACGTTAGGTGCTTTGTAAAGAAATAAGTCAGAAGTCAGGAAAGAGAGACTCTGAATGTTAAAGGTGTGAATAATTTTAGATAGAGTAGTGTGGTAGTTTTAAATCATGTCAATAAATTCTTTGACCCATCTTCATGGAGCGAAGAATTGCCTGAATCTGGGATGGTCTTCATGACTTACGTGTAACCAATAGAATTCAATGGATGGGAAGTTGCACGATTTTTGACAGGTCAGAAAAGGCAATATGGTTTAAAATAGTCACCAGGGTTTTCCCAAATGCATCCCTGGAGGTGGCAGAGCCCAATCCATCCTTGAAAATCACTGATCCAGAAATTCTGCTTGCTTGAATCTATTGTAGCTGAGTTCTTGACTTGAGAGAAGATAGTTGGCCTTTACCCACTTAAAGCAATAATATGATGGCTACATATTCCTTTCTATTAATTTTTACATAGCTAGGATCCTAGAAATGGAGAATGAAAAGAGCCTAGGTGGTACAGCCAGTGGTTAGTTGTTGGGGGAAACTTGAGCTCTATATTCTTTTAATCATGCATTGTTAAATATTCAGGATTTCCAACATCTGCTCAGAGGTCTACTCCACTCCCATGAGGGTTGGCTCATTTTCCAGACACAGATGTGTGCCTTAAAATTTGTCAAGTCTCAATGTCACTTTTTTCTTTCTACTTATGTACAGGAAAACAGAATTTGCTCTACATATACCAAGTCTGAAAGGTTTTAAAAGAGGAAATTAGAAACTTATAAAACATTGCAAGTTCTTGGGGAGCAGAATTCAGAGAAGGGGCCAGTAAAAATTTCAGGATGAAGAATTCAAGCAGGTGTTTCTGAAGAACTTGTAAACTGCTACAACTCAAAGAATCTCTGGAAGGTGTCAGAAAACATCTTAATCTACAACTGTGAGGTGAGATATTCTCAAGGTCTCCCCTTGAATCTCTGTGAATTTACTCTTTATTCATACATTTGTCCTCATCTCCTGAATCTCACCTGGGTGCCTCTTTTTTGGCAGACTCAACCTTGGAACCAAACACAGGGGAGGTGTTCTGGTCCATTTTGTCTTCTGCAATGCACTAGAACTTACAAGGGAGTGATGATAAAGACAAGTTGACAACAGACAATACAGCCCACTCTCTTCATAGAGTCTTTATGATGTGTAAGTGACATGGTGCATATAAAATTATGAGATTAAAATGCAATAGAATAAATCTTATCTGTTATTAGTATTACTGTGTTAGCACTGGCATTTATATTACTGAGGAGGAAGATTATATGATTCTACTATGTTCTGATTTCTAGTTCTTTAGTTAGAAATGGACATTTGGGCCAAAAATTCATATGTCTTCTCTTTTAGAATCTATATTGCTTTTAGCCCAGATTGAGGTTCTGTTCCAGAAGAGGATTAGGAGATACATATACATACACACATACACATACATATATATGTAAACTAAATGTGACTCTCACAGGAAATTAAATCCATCATCCAAAACTTTAAGTTTATATAGCTTAGGGTTTTGCATACTAATTCAAAGACATGAAAACCTTTCAGGAGTCTACAAAAAAAAGCCACAGAAAATTCTAATTGGAAAATTATAATACTGCTTTACTGACATAGACAATATTTTCTAGCATAATCTTCAAAGTAGCAAATATATTATTATAAAATGTTTAAACTGCTTTAGTAATTATATTTATTTAAGTTTGGGAAATAAAAGTAAATGCCACGAAGTTTTACTTTTCAGTTGTAAAGGAGATTTTGATGAATTCATAGGTGGTCATCTATCTAAATCTAGACACTTTTTCTGTTTGAGAATGTATATTTCTCCATTCACATGCGGTAAGCACTAACTGCAGCTTTACTTGGAGCTCTTAGAGTGCTTCAGTGAACACTTCATACATAATTTAAGAGTGTTCACGTCATCAAGCTTTGCACCAGAGCTGTTCCCTCTTAGTGCTAACAAGGGCACGATCTGACATTTGGTTTGGAGAATATGACACAAATGGTCAACACAGTGTTGCTACTTTTGATCTTCTGAATCACTGTGTTACTCTTTTTTAAGTATTCAAAGCAACTATAAAATAAAATAAATGCAGACAGTTTGAGAGTTAGAGGAAACTCTTCCACTTCAGTATTTGAAAGCAAAATGATGTTTTTCCTTAAGGCAGTCTCTTGCAGAAATGCTCCATGTTTTTAATGGGTGGAAAACATGAACTAGATTTTGAGATTAAAAGACTTCAACCTCCCTATCATTCCATCTGCATCAAGAAGTCTTAAAGATTATTGTACAGGACAGCCAAAGAGTCACTTTGATGTTTCTTTTTCATCTTGGAAGAAAAAATCTATATTTCATATAATATAAAGTAAAAAGTGATGCAAATTGCTGTATCTATTTTAAAAACTCTTTGAAAAGTATTGGAACTTAACATTCCTCATTCAAGTACAGAAATACCACTTCAGGAGAACTACATTCCTCATCCTGGGCTATAGTTACAGTGGGACTACACCTATGGAGCATATTGCAAGGGTACAGATCAAGTCTATCAAGTATAGAACACAAATGTCTTAACTCAGTGATTAAGTAAATGAGGTGAAAGCTATGTTGATTAGTTGGATGTAAGTCCTCCAAAAAATCATCACATTGAATCCCACAAAGGCATAAATGTATTCATGGTCTATGCATATATGACTTAATAAAAGGAAAAAAAAAGAACTACATTCTAAAGCTGCTTATGTTTAGTTCAACTGATTTCGCAAATAATACTTCTTCAGGTTGGTGGTTACTGCTGGAGCTCAGAAGGGGATGACTATGAAAAGAGATATGAAGGAAGCTTCACTTGTTTGGGTAATGATCAGTTTCTCATGTTGGGTCCTGGGTGCATGTGTCATGGTCATTTAAGTTGATGCTCATTTTCTTTATATTTTTGCAAACAGATGTCCAATTTTTCCAGCACCATTTGTTAAAAAAGCTATTCTTCCTCCATTGAATTCCATTTGTCCTTTCTAAAAAACAAGTTAGGTATATTTGTGTTGTTTTATATTCGAATTCTGTACCACTATTTTTCTACTTATTTGCAGATAAATACCACACTGTTTTGCTTACTGAAGCTATAAGGTTTATTCTTCTTTTTCAATATTTTTAAGCTAATTTTATGCTTCTGTCTTTCCATATCAAATCAAAAAATTTTGCTGGGATTTTAATAGGAATTGCTTTATATCTTTCTACTATGTTATCTAATACATGGATGCAGTATTTCTGACTTTAAATTTTTGAGGGGAAATTTTTACAACCTAGAATTCTATGTCCAGTTATATAGTAGAATAAAAAGAAAATTTTGTGATATGAAAAGTTTCAAGAAAATTTATCTACTATGCCTCATTTCTCAGGATATGGTCCAACAAAATGAGGGCAAAGAAGAAACGGTTTCCACAAAAATGGATTATTCAACATGGAAAGAAGCAAAAGTAATCCCAGGATAATAACAAAGGGATACCCCAGGATATTAGCAATACTCCCAAAGTAGAGGGAAACTACTACTTAGAGCAGGTCAGGAGACATTAGAGTGATTTCTTTAAAATGAATAAATTCGTAGAATGACTGTATCATCTTAGTGTACTGAGGTATGATGTACAGAACTGACAGAGAGTTTGGGTTTGAATTAATAATGACAACATAGTAAAAAATAAAGCAAACAAAAAGCTAGAAGATCAACTCCAAGGGGAAAAGAAAAAAAGTATGCCACATTATCTTTTATAATCATGTAGTAAAAAATATTTTTATAATGATAATAATACAAACACTGAATAGTAATCTAAAGAAAATTAAAACACTTTATATTGGAAAGTAGAGGAAGGGATAGGAAGTGCACACGTGCTTCGTAGATACAAGGGCATAACAGTGGCATACTATAAAATTGAAGATATCAAAAAGGAAAAACTCACATTATTTAGAAACAAGGAGGTATATTTTGAACTAATCAAGAAGTACGATGCTGCAGCTTTATTCTTTTTGTACAATATTCCTCAGTCCGTTTGGGGCATTTTGCAATTCCATATGAATTTCAGTGTTTTCTTTTTTCTATTTCTGAGAAAAATGCCATTGGGATTTTGATAGTGATCTTTTTGAATTTGTAGTTTGCTTTGAGTAATGCGGACATTTAATATACGTTTTCCAATCCATGAACACAGGATGTCTATTTATGTGTCTTTAACTTCTTTCATTAATATTTTACAGTTTTCAACATTTACAACAAGGATGAACCTGGAGGACTTTTTGCTAATGAAATAAGCCATATATAGCAAGAGAAATAGTACATAATCCCATTTATATAAAGGAATCTAAAATAGTCAAACTCAGAAGCAGAGAATAGAATGGGGGTTTCTCAGAGTTGAGGAGAGGGGAAAATAGGGAGGTATTAGAGTATGAAGTTTCATTTATGCAAAATGGATAAGTCCTAGAAATCTACTACATGTCACAGTACCTATACTTAATAATGTGCTGTTTACTTAAAAATTGGTTAAGAGGGTAGATCTTATGTTAAGTAGTCCTCCCTCAAAATAAAGAGGATAGGGGGAAACTTTTGGAGGTGATAGTTATGTTTATGACATTGATTGAGGTGATGGCTTCCCTGGTATTTACTTGTTTTCAAACTCATCAAGTTGTATACATTCAGTATGTATAGCTATTTTTGTGTCAATCATACCTCAATAAAGTGATTTTTTAAAAAAAGGAATAAAGAAGTAAATGCACATCAGATTCTAAGGGATAAAAACACTAAGAAGAAATGTGTAATAATACTCTTTACATTGAAGAGTCTGGAATTGCTACTCTTTCAGATTTACTTATAGTTTTTAAACTACTAGTAGATAGTTTAAGAAAGTATTTCGGTTCTAGGGAAAGTATTATTTAAGTTTCATTAGAACCTAAATAATACTTTCTTAAAGTATCTACAGCTAAAAGAAAACAACAAACAAAACCCCACAAAAAGCCAGCTACAGAGTTGAAAGTTGCTTCTGGCGAGGGTAAAATCGGGTGGTAATAAAGAGTAGGTTTCATAAAAATTAGAATATAAGCGTTTTGATTCTAAAAGTATGTGAATATATGATAATAATTCAAAGGTATAAATGTGTATGTATCTCTCTCTCTATATATATATATTTCATTATAGTCCTTGTTTGTAATGCCCCATTCCTTGATTTTTGACAGTTACCTGGCTGAGTCAGGTAACTGGTTTTGGCTAACGGAGCATTCATAAACTTGTAAAAGCATTTGTGTATTTCCACTTCTGCTCCTGGGAACCAGCTGTTGGTTCTTTCCTTCATGGTGTCTTACTTTCTTGTGGGTTTTGTGATATCTTTTTTCTAAGTTCATGTTTGTATGAACTTTTTCCATGGGAACGTTTTGAGAACTGGGCAGAAATCATGTTCTTCCAGGGATGATTTTTATTTAAAATTTTCTGCCAGGCACCCGTGAGCATTATCACCTAAGACAACATTTATATAATTCCTTTCCTGAGGGTATTTTGGACCACCCTGAAAATATAAACTAAGGTCCCAAACGCATGTGAGGGGAGATTCTTTTTTGGCCCCTCTATCTAGAGCCAAGGTTTAGAGACAGAATAGTTTCCTTGCTGTTTCCCTTTGTGAGGTACATTTTAAAACTGTTCACTGAGAGTACAACCCTTGAGGCCCTGGGTATATTGAACAAAATTTAATTGATACCACACATTTCATGAACCCTCACCTTTACCTACACTTCCCATGTGACTAACGTTGTAGGGTAAGCACTGGCTTGAGACCTTGTTTACACCTCTAGAATAATTATTTTACTTTATTTTTAACCTCTGGGGATTTCCCTTGCTTTTCTGCTGACTCATTCACATGTTTTTAAAGATTTAAAAATATATCTTATCCATTCTGGGGAGTTATTTTATTGCTAGAGATTCTTTTTCTAGGTATCTATTGGGCCTCTGCTCTATTTTTCAGAAAAAGAATCATCCCAAAGAGCTCAGCTGTAGACCTCAAAGTGATCTAGATCAGTATTTTAAGACAGATTGAATATCTTTAGCCCCTTCTTTTATGCTTTCAATTCCTAGGAGAATAATTTCAGAAATACATTGACTATTTATTTTTCCAGTGGCACAAAATAAACCACTCTGTTTTCAAGAGACTTCTTCACTAGCACCTAGCTTTAATGAGCATGGAAGCTTCTTTGATCGAAAAAGTGTTATTACCTATGTAGTTTTAAACAGTATCAATTATACAACTGTTGTAATCTTGAATATTATATTGGACTCAAAAACTGGCAATGGATCTCATAAAATATTTTTGAACAAAAAGCCAATTATGTACATTGAAAAGTCAGAATTAACTTTATTCTTATGTGGTTACTGAGAATACTGGAATATTTTTCCAGCTCTCATTGACAATGCTCTATTCTTTACATACTTGAAAACATGGAATTTTATCCTCTTATTGGATAATACTATGGGACTTTGATATAAAATGGCAGTCTATGAATTTAAAACTCTGAACAATGACTTTGTGATTATATGACATTCTCCTTCAGTAACAGAATGAGTTCATAAAACATTTGGCCTTATACAGAGGAGATACCTTACTATAGTCAGTATCTGTGCCTCTGCTGATGAATTCTGTTTTCTTTTTGGTTAAATCATATTTACATCTTGTTGACATGTAAAACAAAATAAGAGAGTGACTGAGAGACTGGTTAAAAGTGTGAGCTCTAGAGTCTATTCATTTGAATTTGAACCCCAGATTTGTTCCTACTAGCTCTATGAACATGAGGAAGTTATTCAACTTCTGAGGCTCAAAGATCTGAAATATTTATGAATTTCTCAAGTTACCAACTTTAAAATGAAATTCAATTAAGGAGTAAGTCCAAAATTTCCTTGAATCTAGTATATTAACAAATTATCTTGATATTTTTCATCATACAGAGAAAAAAAAAGTCAGTAGAAGGGAGAACAATACTTACCTTTGTCCCTAAACATTAATCATTAAAAAACATCGACAAGCCTATCTGTATGGTTTTCAAAGGACCTTATGATTTTATACATTAATTATACATAAGAATGTGTTTCCGTTTGTCAAATCCCTTTCCACTTTCTCTATTTAGATTTGCCATCACAGGCAAATTCATGAAGTATTTATATATTCACTAAAAATGATTCACAGCCCAAGTGGTATGATTCTCAATCTTGGGCAAGAATGCTATACAAATCTAAATACCAGGGTTCCCTTCCCAAAGAGACTCTTTCACTAGTCCAACAGACAGAATTTTAAAAGTTTGTAAACTTTTGTAGCTAAACACAGGTTGTGTGACAGCTTCTATTATTTGCCAATAACAGCTCTTGTATGCCCCTCCTTCTTAGGAGCTATGCCAATGTTTGATCACAGCTGTGAGCAATTTGAGTCAAAAGGAAGATGATTAATTGGGGGACCAAGTCACAGAGCATTGGGTGCCTGCCAGAGAATTGATGAAGTACTTGGATTAATACCTGCAAATCATAGCTTTATCTAATGCTTATAAAACCCAAAGCATAAAATATGTAAAAGATGACATGTTCCATGGCTGTAATGGTCCCTCCCAGCCACAAAATAGGGTATTAAGACCTGTTTAAGTAGGTTTTACTCAGCATGACTGGCTTTTAATATAGCAGGTGTAATGTCCCTCTGTGAGATAACTCCACTAAAAATTGAATTTGGACCTTACTTGACAATACATACAGATCAACTCTTTATTTTTTAATGAGACATACTTTTGAAAAAAATCTACCCTTATAAAATATTATAGTCAGGTGAACACTTAAAAATTCACAAAACTGTTGAGTCATTTGGCGGGTGAAGTTCTTGTTTTACAACTGTAGAAATCAACCCAAAACCCATTTTGTTCTCCCCACAGTGGTCCCATGTAACATCCCAATGTTAAAATGTTTTTCAGCTCTTAATTCTCCATTTGAATTACACTCTGCGTATACTGGATAAATTTTATTGCAATTCAAATATCAGCTATAGTCTAGAGAAGTTTATTTTAATCTTCACTTTCATGTCTTGTTGAAGTTCAATGTCATTTCCTAAATTTCTGCATATTCCTAGGGAGGTCATAATCTCTTGGTCATCTCTGGCTCTACTTTCCTGTTTGGTAGTAGTATACGGTAGTATAGTATACAGTATGGTAAAACACTTTACCATACTGTATAGTTTACATGGTATCACTCATTCATTTATCAATTATGTGTTGAGGCCCTACTATCGTTAGTTCATGTTATGTGTAGGAATGAGCTGGCTGTAGGGGAAACAATAGGCTAATGTGGGGAGGAGACATTTGTTAAATAATCATATAAATAAAACCTTATAATTTTTTTTTTTTTTGCACTTTTTGGCCAGGGCTGGGTTTGAACCCACCACCTCAGGCACATGGGCCGGCGCCCTACTCTGTTGAGCCACAGGCGCTGCCCCCAAACCTTATAAATTATAAATACTATGATGGGGTAAGTAGGGTAGTACAAAAACATGTAAGTATATTTTATCTAGCCTAGAGGCTAGAGACAGCATCCCAAACAAATGACTATTAATATGCTATCCAAAAGAAGAGTAGTCAAGTAAGCTATAGGAGATGATCTGAGAATTCCATACACAGGAAATGGAAATGTTAATATGGAAAGGCCCTGTGATGTACAAGAAATCATAAAGGAAGATCCTTAGGGCTGAAATGCACAAACCAAGAGGGATTGTGGTGCTAAATAATGCCAGAGAAAATGGCAGTGTTACATCAGAAATCATAGGCCAGGTTATGAATTGTGGTAACTAAGAATGAAAAACCACTGATGCAATAGGGGTATGACATAATTAGGTTTATATTTCACTTGATCTTAGTCAAAAGGCCAAGAAGCAATGGGTTTATATTTCAAAACAAAACCCTGGATGCTCCAATTTTCAGAGTCAAAGTTGAAGTTGGAGGCTAGTCAGGAATCTATTGCCATAGTCCACTTGAGTAGCGGAGATAGCTTAGTCTAGGGTAACAGCAATAGATGTAGAAGTAGACAATTCAACATATACTGAGGAAGTGGAATTGACAGCTTTGTGACAACTTGAATATAAGGATTGAAGTTTAGGGAAGAGCCCTGGATTACCAAGTTTCTCCCTTGTGTAAGTGATTGGTTGGTGGTGCAGTTTACAATCTAAGGATTGAGTAGGAAGATCCTGAATTTGATTTTTGACATGGATCTGAGGCATCTACAGGAGATGGCATTTGGAATCATGGTCTAGAGTTCCAAGGAAAGTTTTGTTCTGTAGAAATGCAATTTTAAATCACCACATGATGGGAAATAAATGAAACCCTGAGAATAAATGAGAAATAAGAGAATAAAATAATGAGAATAAGAAAATAAATGAGAATAAGATCACTTAGTAAGAGAATATAGAGTGAGAAGAAAAGAGAGCTTAAGTTCCAGTTTTGAGCAACTTCAACATTAAGATAACAAGGGAAAAGAGAGGTATGCCACTGAAAATAAGGCATTTAGTGAAGAGTCAGAGTGGAGAGAAAAAATAGGGCAGGGTAATGACTTACAAGCCAAAGGATTTACATTTTTTCAAGAATGAAGTGGTCAACAATGTCAAGTACTGTGGAGATCTTGAATAAGGTAAGGCTTTATATTTTCTATTGGATTTAGTGACATGGCAATGATGGAAGAGTTCAGATTAGCATTCATTGAGGAGTGAGGGGAGAAATGAGGACAATTTTCCCAGGAACTCTTTAAAGAAGCTAAGCAGTGAAAGAGAAGAGAGAGGGCAGTAGGCAGTAGTGGCACGGGAGGCACTTCACTAAACTTAAACCCTGATGTGAAGGAGAGTGATAAGGGGTAACAAGGCATCAGGGTGCGCCTAAGGTAGGAGGAGAGGCGGCCCTCTTTTCACAGAAGGGAAGGAGGATACCGCAAAGGCAGAGGTTCCTTGATTGGTATGTTAGGTAGGCATGGAGGTAAATAAAAGAGGTATAATTGGATGCCTTCTCATTTCTTCTAAAATGCCAGGATATTTTCTGATAGGTGGCTTGATGCTTTGAGTAGAGTGGAGAAGGGTTGAAATAGTTGGTGGAAAGAATAGGAGAGTCTATGGGCACTGCCGAGGGCCCCTTTGAGGTTGGAGATCTTTTTTCTATTTATAACTGGACCAATATGCCCTGTTAACAGGACTTTCTCTGGCAGTGTTTAACTACAGGAATAGAAAAAACAGATGGTTGTGCTATAAAAGGTTGGGATTTAATTAAATGCCACACATACAAAAGAATTGGCCCAGACAAGAAACTCAGCTTCCTTAATTCCTCCTACTCCCACACATACATCCTCAAAAAACCCATTCATAAAAGCCTTTCAATTTGTCCATTATAGTTTACTTAATTTTGAAGGACAACAGGAGGTTTGCATTGCAGTAATTCAGCTCGTTAATAATTAGATATATTTTTCTTAAAATGCCTCTTACCATTCTACTCTGTTGATTGGCTCTTCCCTCTTTCCCTTTCTCTACTTTCTATTTTCCTCTCTGCTCTCTCCTTTTCCCCTAATTTCTTTTGCAGTTTTTTTTTGGCCAGGGCCTGAACCCACAACCTCTGGTATATGGGGCCAGAGCCCTACTCCTTGAGCCACAGGTGCCACCCCTTTTCCTCTAGTTTCTGTTCATTTCTAATGTAGAACCATTGAGCTATTATTCCTTTTGCTTTACTGTTTCCTGCTAGACCCTGTCCTCAGGGTGTCACTTTCTCCCAGAAACAGCTTATCAGTCTGTCACCCGAAACAAAGATAGTTCCCTATTTAAAATAAATTCAGGTACCAGAAGTTAAGTGGATATTTTTTTCTACCTTGTGACATGTTATTATTCAATTAACCCTGTCTTTTATCTGTAATAACCTGCTCTAAAGATGGTGGCTTCATTGTTTTCAATGACAAAACAAGTATGTTTGTCCTCTTTTCTTTCATCAACCATCAAATGTGTGACCTTGGGAAAATCAGGGTTAGACAAGCTACTGCCTGAAGGACAAATCTTACCCATTGCCTAATTGTGTATATTAAAATTTATTAGAACATAGTCACGCTTTGTTTGTGTATTATCCCTGGCTCTTTTAGTGCTACAACAGAGTTGTGTAGTTATGACAAATACTGCTTACCCTGAAAAACTGAAAATATTGACTACTTGGCCCTTTAAAGAAAGTGTTTGTCAATCCCTGTACTAGACCCCACGTTATCCTATAAAATTAAGGAATCTGAGCATATACTCTCTCATTGTCCTTTTAGTTTTAATATTTAAAGATGTTAAAGTTATAAATTTTGGTCTCTGCATAAAAGTCACCTCATCTGAAAGGATTTATCTATCACTGAAAACATAGCACTTCTATAGACCCTATCATTCTCTGTACTTTTATTCTACTTTATTTAAATTATATATTACTACTCTCTTGTATTGTATGATATATATATGTCTGTTTCCCTCCATTAGAATATAAGTTAAAGAAAAAAATTTGTTCTGTTCATTGCAGTGCCCAGTGTCTAGAATAACCTGGCAAAAATAAATGCCCAACAGACGTGTTAAATAAGTAAATAAATGAATGAAATGTTATGTTTCACATTGGAATTTCCTTCTACTTCTACCGTCAGAGATAGGAAACAATGGAAAATAGATGGAAGCAAGGCCTTATTACTAAAGCTTTCTTAAATTGCTCTGTGCTCCTAGGGAATTGTTATAGACCAAATGTTTGTGCCCCCCTCCCCAAATTCACACACTGAAGCCCTAACTCCCAATGTGGTTGTATTTAGAGAGAGGGCCTATGGGGAGGGAATAAGTGAGGTCATAAAGATATAGCTCTAATCTGACAGGGCCGGTACCCTTATAAGAAGAGATACTCAGGACACCCATCTCTCTTTGTCACATGAGAACACAGCAAGAAGGTGACCATCTGCAGGCCAGAAGGAGAGCTCTTATCAGGCACCAAATTGACAGGTGCCTTAATCTTAGACTTTACAACCTCCAAAACTGTACAAAAATAAATTTGTTATTTAAGGCACTGATCTGTGGGATTTTGTTATAGCAGCTGAAACAGACCCATGTAGTTATATTTTTGAAGGATAACTAGAGGTGTATGTTGACCTCTTCATACTCTTCTTTCCTGAGAGCAACAGCATTCAGGCATGTACCACTGATGCCACAAGCAATGGGCTTTATGCATGTGAGGTTTGTAAATATTAAAAATGTGCCAAACTTAAGGGAATTAAGAGTAATAATCACCTCCTTATGCTTTGAAATGAAGTACAGGGCTGTGCAACGTATGAGTGGATATTCCCTCTTTGCAAGCGTATTACTCATAGCTATATAAAAACCAGTGGTTAAGCATGTGAACTTTGGAGTCAGATTGCTTGGTTTGAATCCTAGTTCTTTATTTTTTTGACAGTGTTACTCTGTTTCCTTGAGTGGCATACCATGGTGTCATCATAGCTCTAAGCAACCTCAAACTCCTGGGCTCAAGCAATCTTCTTGCCTCAGCCTCCCGAGTAGCTGGGACTATAGGAATGTGCCACCATTCCCATCTAAGGTTTCTATTTTTAGTAGAGATGAGGTCTCACTTTTGCTCAGGCTGGTGTTGAACTCCTGGTCTCAAGCAATGCACCTGCCTTGGCCTCCCAGAGTGCTAGGATTACATGAGTGAGCCATCACACCCGGCCTGAATCTTAGGTCTACTTCACTAGCAACGTCATCATGGACAAATGACTTATCTTCCTTTCTTTGTAAATCGAAGCAAATAGTGATACTAATTACATGCTTTGGTCAGAATGGATTAGACTATAGTGCACTAAGAAATAATTCTCATAATCTCAATGGCTTAATACAAAGTTTATTTCGCATTCCTTCATATTTCTATTATAAGCCTGCTAAGAACTGTGCTCTGGTAGCTTTCACTCTAAGACACAGGCTAACAGAGCAAACTCACCGGTGCATGGCTAATTGGATAGAAAGATCCTGATTAATTGCTGATTGGCTTTTCCATATACCTACATCTGTGCTACACAGATACAACGATCATCACTCCCATTTATGTTTCATTAGTAAAAGCAAGATATATGACCATACCTAACTTGAAGAGGTGAGGAAAGAAGAAAAATCCTACCATTGCCCAGAAGAATGAGAAATATTTGTGATCAGTTCTAATGACTATCACATTATTTCACAAGATTTTTGCAAAAATTAAGAAAAAGCCATCAAAGCATGAGGTATAGTTCTGGATATAAATAAAGAACTTACAAAATAATAGTTATTGTCCTTACACAGAAAACACTCCTGTTGGGAAAAATGGAAAATGATTTTAAGCCTTTCAAGGACACTTTGACCCCAGTAAATATAAGAATACAAATGGGGTTAACAGAAAACCTTTCTTTAACTACCTTTATAACTCTCTAGATGGGAACTCAAGTCATCTGACTGCAACATATATTTTCATTGACCTCCTTCAAATTGATTTCTTGGAGAGCACAATATAGAAAGAATACAACAGAGCGTTATTATTCTGTTATCTGATTTTGATTAGGTACCCTGACCTTTTTCTTTAAGTCCAACATTTTGTTTGCTTTCTAGCTACATGAATTACTGCATCTTTGCTGGGCTACATTAATATGTATATACAGGTCCCTTAACCTCATACCTTTCCTAAGTTAATGTCACTTACCAATCTTGGCTAGCCCATGTTTTTTTTTTATTTCTACCAGTTTTCTGAATTAATAAAGTAACAAGTGAAATAGTGATGTGACCATAATTTACAGAAAAATATAAAACTAGTAGATTGCTTATTGACACAAGAGTTAAGCCAATCTGGTTCTAGCTCTTGATTTAACTAACCAGTTACACTACTGTATCTTGATTAAGTCACTTAATCTCTTTAAAACAAAGATTCTTTACCTGAAGAATTAAGGGAGTTCATTTAAACTTCATTCATTTCCACTGTATGATCTAAAGTGAAAGAAGATGATCTCTAAACTCTACTTTAACTTCAAATATCAGTCTATGCTGCTGAATTCTTGGCCAATAGTTGTATTAGTGCATAATACGTAGAAATTAGATTTCTCAATGCCATTTTAAGATGATTTTCCAGAAGCTGAGTTGATTTGAATGAATTTAATTGCTTAATTCTTTGACTTTTCTTACCCAAGTGAAACCAAATTTCACAATCCTATGCAATTCACTCATCAATAATTATCAACATCTTTTGAAATACATTCAGTCTACAATTAAGAAAATTCCCCATAAGTAACAAAGTCAGAGAATGATTCACCCAAACTGTTGAAGCATGATTGTTTGTCAGAGGCATCCACATTAGAGATCTACTGATTATAGAGTCCAATGACATCCATTTAATTTCTCCAATCTCTATGTATGATAGTTTTTCAAACAATGACAATGTTTAGCTTTTTTAAAACTCAAAACTTTTGATAGTTTATTCAGCTATTTTCTAAGTTAAAAAATAATTCCAATAATTTTTATATCTCTTTTCATCATTTAAATTGTTTATGTATAATAAAATGACTTTTTTTTTTTTTTGCATTTTTTGGCCGGGGATGGGTTTGAACCCGCCACCTCCGGCATATGGGGCTGGCACCCTACTCCTTTGAGCCACAGGTGCTGCCTAATAAAATGACATTTATAATAAGTCATTTTAATTCATGGTAAATTTTTCCCCTTATTAACCAATCTAAGAATTTATGTACAGAAAGAGTTTATTGTGAAAAGGGCAATATTCTCCCACAATACTTGTTTTCATGAATTTTTCTTCTAGAGTCACTTATTTATAGTGCATGAAACAAGGATTCATAAAATCCAATAAACTTAGTTCGTGTGGAAGACACTCTTGGTTGTTTGGCCTAGTTAGTGGCCATCCCGACCCTCCATCCTTTCTTTTCTCTCATTATAAAGAGTAAAAATACTAAGAAAAAATCAGCTTACCAACCTTCCTGAATGTAGAAATCCAAGCAATGAGATGTAAGGAGTCGTATACCAGTGCCCTTCTAGGAAAATTTTACTTGTCTAATAAAATGGACAGGTGCGGCAGTACCAGCATTTTCCCTTCTTAATGGACTCCACTGCTGGAGCTTCATGATGTCAAAGCATGAAGACCAAAGGCCAACTCATTCAAGATGGTGGAGCACAAAAAGAGAAAGAATCTGGATCCTTAATATCAATGGGCAATTGCACCACTATTTACCATCATTCACCTTTGATAATCTTCTTAGGTAAATTTGTATGCATTATCTTTCGCTCACTAAATTTATCATTCTTTCCACTGTACCATCTTAAAGTATTTGCATACTTATTAGAACAAAAAGGTCTTTAAGAGATTACTTAGATCTGTGTGTGTTCACATAGGGACAGTCTCTCAGACCCAATTATTTCACCCTAGGTTTAAAAGGAAAATTTTTTTTTTAATTTTTATAACCTTTCTCATTAACTCCTTTCAAAAGCTTTTGGGATCATTAAGAATATGGAAGAGGAGGTGGAGAATAGCTTGGAAGAACTTCAATTGGAAGATGGCAGTGGCCATAAATCCTAAGAGAATGGCATAAAGTCAGGCAGTGTGAATTTAATAGCATCTTTGGGCAAGTTGGGAATCTCCCACAGTTTCTCAATATGGCAAGCAGTTATTTGTTGCTAGCGCCCTTTAAGCATCCATTTATTTTGACTCTGGTCCTTTATTTTTGTTTTGTAAAGTCCCTTCTCTTACCCTCTATGACAGTGTTTTTCAACCTTTTTTATCTAACACTCGAACCTATAGTTAAACTTCTGTGGCACACTTAAATTATGTTGATAAAAAAAAGTAAAAAAAAGAATATACTTAGTGTGCTTTGAACTTCTTTTGAAAATAATTTAATTAATGATCTTTAAAGTTTTTCTCAGCACACCTAAGATCCTCTCACGGGCACACCGGTTGAAAATCCCTGCTCTCTGAGACACTCCCGATGTTGGGGAAGTAGATCAAAATAAAATTAGAGGGGTGAGATATGAAAAAAATCACCATTAGTAAGAGAGAGAATGAAAAGGGGCAATATTTGAAGTCATCTATGATCTTAAATTCACCCATGATCTGATCAGACACAAATATATCTAATAAAGCATGTGGAAAAGCTGAGTCTTCTGGTTCCAAATATATAGTTGAAAAACCCTATGGGAGACCCTTATGTTCTTCTGAATTACATTTCCTAGAATATTCTGTAATTTTTACCTCAGAATCAGTAGGGCTATCTGATCATGAAGTCTGGCACTATATACAGAAGAGTAACCTGGACAGTCAAGAGGTGACGATTATCACAAAAATAGGGGCAGAGTTACCAAGATGACCATATGCCTACAGTCACATTTTATAAATGTGGAAAGGAACCATAGATGTGTGTGAATAACATTTTATTCACATGTAAAATGTAAAAAGAGCATGAATTATGTTTCTGGGGGATATCTTTCCCAAATCTGTTATTTTGTGTAACAGTGCTACTTAAGCCCTGTCAAGGAAAGTATGTTTCAAATGTTGTATTTTTTCTCAGAGCCAACACAGTGATTTTTTTCTATATTCATTTTTACTTGACCAAAATACTCAACACTGAAGAACATATATTTACATGATTTAAACATGCTATGTAACAATTGAGTGGCTATGAATAGAAAGATGCATCAAATATATACATGAGAATGGATGAGGCTCAAGATTCTCCCTTTTCCTGGGAGATTATCAGGTGTCATCCTCTTTGTGTGCCAGAATAAAGATAATAAAATGGCCATCACAGAATTCATTGACAGCTATGCAAAATGATCCATACAGTAGATGCTAAAAGCTAAATAAAGAAATGAAGCAACATTAATAGCTGAATAAAGAAATGAAGTGACATTAAAAGTAAAATTAGCCTCAGTCCCCATATTTTTCATTAAATGTTTACAGTCAAAATATGGTTCATGATAAAAGCAAGCAAGCATCTCAATAAAATGTAGTTCAAATATGGATAAAGTGACATTTGATTAACTAATTTTCAAGGGAGCAAGTGGCATTGGATTTGCTTAAAAGTGTGAAAGCACCTAATCACTTTTCCATCACATATGACTCTTGAGTATAATCTGTTGGTAAGATATCAGCAGATGTCAAGCTGTAATTTACAACTCTAGAATCTAAATCCCAAGGGATAAGAAGTTTTAGTTCCAATCTGACAAAGTATTTGCTCGGTTCTCTGCTATAGATTTGGCTACCTGAATGAAAGCATTCTGTTTTAGAAACACTCATATATAGTTCTTCAAGACTGTGTGAATAACCTGCATTTAATGTTTACCATTCTACGCAAAGTGCTTATCAGTGGTTCCAGAGAATTAGTGAGTTAGTCCTGCTTGTCTGTTTTTTGGTCGCCATTGTTGCCTATGGATGGTTAATGATAACACTGTACTTTGAGGTTTCATCCCTAGAAGCCAGTGGTGACGTTTCCAAATCTGGGCTCTTATAAATCAAATGCCAGAATTCAGATTTATTTCAAATCTTAGAAGTAAAAATTGAGAGTATAAGTAATGTTAAAAGAGAAGTAGATTGTAGTATTTTATCCATGTTTTATACTCATACGCACAAAGGAAAGGGGTGTAATGCATAAGAGAAACGATTATGTGAAACCCAAACTGAGTAGCACTTTCTGCTCTGTGTGGAGGAGGGGCATTAATTCATATATGCTGCTAAACAATTCCTACACTGGATCTTTTTGTTTTCAGAGATGATAGAGGATAGAGAAGTTCAAGGATAAAATTGCAAATCTTTGGCTAGTTCTTTGCCTCTTATAATTTAGGATCCCGAGTGGATGGGCCATCATTTAGCAGGGCATATTTATGAGTGCAAAGGCAGATCCCACACAAAAAAAGGATAGGAGACAAATTTTTGTACATGGTAAAAAGGCTGGGACTGAGCATCGGGGGGGCAATGATAAAGAATAGAAATTCTGGGAAAGGGAATATAAAATTCTAGACCTCTATTCTTTAGTATGGTAGCCACTAGCCACAGAAGCTATTTGAACTCAATTAAAATTAAATGAAATTTAAAATTTAGTTCCTTAGTCACACACTAGGTATGTATCAAGTGGTCCATAGCTATAGGTAGCTAATGGCTATTGTAGTCAACAGTGCTGCTCTACATGATAAGATGTAAATGGCACATTGATGTAAAACCTGTAATCCCAATACTCAGCAAAGCTTCCCATATATACAAATGCCCTGGGTGAGAGCTTTCTCAGTAAATTGAGGAGGAGGGTTCTGTGTCACCTCTGACCTCTGGGGAGATAGGATATAAAATATAGATATAAATTATCTATGAAATAGAGACAATATATGTAGCATAGAGAGATTGTTTAAGCATTAATCAAAAAAAATCAAATGCCAGAGTCTGTGGGAAGAAAACTAAGATTCTTCTCAAGGGTCCCCAGAAAATCTGGGATTGACTATAGTCTCCCAAAATATGTGGGTTGAAATTGGAGGCAATTAATTTCATTTGAATTGTACAGAACAGTTTGCTCAAGTTGATAATCATCTTCAGAATAAATCCTCCCTGGCACCGGGAAGCCAGAAAGCAGAGAAAAAAAAACAAAATAAACACAAATGATGATAATTGAGAAAGGGAAACAAAGACAAACTTTCTGCTAATTGGGTTAATTGGTCAGAAATGTATTGCTTTATTGCTGTCCTTTATTAATTTCTCCATTTTCACCCTTGCTTTGAGCCCTAGGTATGACAGCAGATTTTAATTTCCTATTTTAATCCTTTCTGTTTTCTGAAGAACTCTATGTCCCTCTTAACTTCCAGGTTTTCCTACTCACAGACACTTTGACTAAAACTCCCCACCCCAATCTAATTCTAATCACAGAACCCAACCTCTGGCATCTTCCCCCACGAAGTCAGTGGGAAGATCAAACAGTGGAAGTCAAAGGGGAGAGTCAAGGAGGGCACGACAGGGGTTTTTACAGTTCCCACCATTCCTCTGTTGCTAATACTAGCATGGGAATGAAGGTATAAGTATTTCTTTGGTGTCAGTAAGAGAATGCGATGTTTGAGGTGGTGTTCCTCTTTCTTGATCTCATATACCACTCCCTCCAACCTACTCCCATTGCACAACCCCATGGAAATTTATTGTGGGCTTGATAAGATGACTATGAGAGGCTTTTTAGAAACTTAACAAAAGCCTTCTTGAATCAGTTTTTAAATAAATAAATGGGGCTTTATAATGATGAATGAGATAGAAGGAATGACCTCACATTTCTGAATGACTCATGCCACATCTGATAAACATGAATATAGATAGTCAATTCCTGGAGCGGGGGAATACGAGAGAGAATAGAACCCCAGGGCAAGTTATACCACAAGGCCAATGCTAAAGATGTTAGACTGCTAGAGTGAATGCCTAAGAATCCCTGAATTCTGTTTTTGTTGTTTTATCCATTGAAGGTTCTCTTACGGCTCTAGCTGGAAAATTTTAAACTCTCACTTAACTTTTGATTTAAAGAATAAATAAAAACTGAAATGTCAAATCTGTGGTAACAATGGAAAATTTTTTATTGAAATATGAGTTAAATCTAAAAGTGAGCTCAAGGTAGCACTCATAGCCTTAAGCACCTACTTTAATAAGATAAATTTTAAATAAATTAAACAAGACTTTGACTCATGAAACTATGACGCAAACAAAAGAAGTTCAAAGACACCCACAAGAATGTGAAAATATAAATGAATGAAACAGAATAGAAAGGACAAATACAAATATGAAGTTGGTTCATACTTAATATCAATTACTCTACAGTATAATTGATAAAAAGAACATAAAGTAAGATATATAAAAATAATCATAAACTAGAGAAAAGTAAAAGGAATTAGAGGATTTAGCCAACCTCCATTAAAATAGAGAACTTACTTTGATCAGATCCAAGTAATATATTTTTGGTGTTGCTTCAATTGCCAGGGGGTTTCTCCTCATAAAATATTTTCCCAGGCCAATTTCTTCGAGCATTTACCCTGAACTCTCTACTAGTATTTTTATAGTTTCATGTCTTAAGTTTAAATCTTTTATCCAGAGAGAATCAATTTTTGTTAGTGGTGAAAGGTGAGGGTCCAGTTTCAGATCACCAGCCTGTTCTCCCAGCACCATTTATTAAATAGGGAATCTTTCCCCCAATTTATATTTTTGATGAACTTATCAAAGATCAAATGATGTTAGGTGGCTAGGTTCATCTCTTGGTTCTCAATTCTGTTCCATACATCTACCTCTCCATTTTTGTGCCATTACCATGCTGTTTTGATCACTACAGATTTATAGTATTGAGTCTGGTAATGTGATGCCTCCTGATTTGTTTTTATTTCTGAGTAACATATTGGCTATTCGAGTTTTTTTTTTAATCCATATAAAATGAAGTACTATTTTTTCAAGATCTTTAAAGTATGACAGTGGTGCTTTAATAGGAATTGCATTAAATCTGTAGATTGTTTTGGGTAGTATGGACATTTTAATAATGTTGATTCTTCCCAACCATGAGCATGGTATGTTTTTCCATTTGTTAACATCTTCAGCTATTTCTTTTCTCAGTTTCATAATTCCCTTTATAGAGATCTTTCACGTCCTTTGTTAGGTAAATCCTCAGATATTCCATCTTCTCTGGCACTACTATAAAAGGAAATAGAGTCCTTGACTATTTTAAGCTTGACTACTGTTGGTATATATAAAAGCTACTGATTTGTAAGTAATGATTTTGTAACCTGAGACACTGCTGTATTCCTCAATAACTTCTAAGAGTTTTGTAGTTGAGTCCCTGGGGTTTTCCAGGTATAAGATCATATCATCTGTGAAGAGTGAGAGTTTGATCTCCTCTGACTCCATCTGGATACCCCGATCGCCTTCTCTTGCCTGATTGCCATGGCTAAGACTTCCATTACTATGTAGAATAGAAGTGGAGACAATGGGAATCCTCGTGAAGTTACAGATATGAGCTTCTGCACAGCCAAGAGCACGGTAAATAAAACAAATAGCCTTCATAATGGGAGAAGATATTTGCAGGTTATGTTTCCGACAAAGGTCTGACAATTAGAATCTATAGAGAACTCAACCTCATCAATAAAAAAAAAGAATTACTCCATTTCTTTGTGGGCAAGAGACTTGAAGAAAAGCTTCTCTGAAGAAGACAGGCACATGGCCTACAGACACATGAAAAAATGCTCATCATCTTTAATCAAAGAAATGCAAATCAAAACCACATTGAAATATCATCTAACTCCAGTAAGATTAGCCCATATCACAAAATCCTAAAACTACAGATGTTGGTATGGATGTAGAGAGAAAGGAACACTTGTACATTGCTGGTGGGAATGCAAGCTAATGTGGCCTTTTTGGAAAGAAGTTTGGAGAATATTCAAGGAACTAAAAGTAGACCCACTGTTCAATCCTGCAGTTCCCTATTAGGTATATACCCGGATGATCAAAAATAATTTTACGATAAAGACATTTGCACTAGAATGCAAATTTGCAGCCCAATTCATAATTGCAGCCCAATTCATAATTGCAGCCCAATTCATAATTTCCAAGTCATGGAAGAAGCCCAAGTGCCCATCGACCCATGAATGAATTAGCAAATTGTGGTATATGTATACTACAGGATACTATGCAGCCATAAAAAAGGATGGAGACTTTATATCTCTTACATTTACATGGATGGAACTGAAACATTCCTTTTAGTAAAGTATCTTAAGAATGGAACAAAAAGTATGCAATGTACTCAATACTATTATGAAACAAATATATAATCACCTACACATTCATACAAATGATAAAATATAACTATACTCCAGAAAGGAGGAGGGAAGAGGAGGAAGGGGGGAGTAGGTGAGGGGAGGGAGGGTATTTGGTGGGACCTATTGTGTACAATGCAATGGCACATTTCAAAACTATGAAGAGTATAAATGTCTCACCACAACAAATAAGTGAGGTGATGGTTATGTTAATCAGTTTGATGTAAGCATTCCCCATTGTATATCAAATCAGCACATTGTATCCCATAAATGCATAAATGTAAAGTTATTTAATAAAAAGAGATAGCAACTATAAAAAATAGAGAACTTAGGAAAAATTGATAATTGTAGGAAAATATAAATTACCAAAATATAACCCAAAGGAACTGTGAACTAAGAAAGGAAGAAACTTCCTAATAAGCAGGAAGAAACTGAAGAAGTTATCACAGCAATTCAACAAATGGGTGGAGAACAGATAATTTGACAGCATTTTTTTCCAAAGTTAAGAAATAAGGGAACCTGAAAGTATTTAAAATTTTCATGAAAGAATGTAATCTCTCAAATATATTTTAATACATATACATATCACATATAAAACACATATGTGTGCATGTGTACATACAAAATAGAATATGTTCATTAAAAATTAACACCCTCTATATGATATGCAAACTATTATTTAAGCAATATAATACTATTATTCATATATGTACATCACATATATAAATATGATAATATCAAATACTGGCAATATCTTCAATTTCAATATACTTTATAAAATAAAATCAGCACCCCAAACTAAAAAAAAAAGTGTTAAAATATTTCAGTTCATAGATTTGTCCCTAGGGTGATGAAGAAAAATCTCAGACTAAGCATAAGAATTTCCATCAAATCATAAATAAGACAATGATGCAATGTCATCAAGATTTCTTACTATTACTCCAAAAATATTCACCAATGCAAAGCATACATATTGGAAAGGAAGTAGAAAACAATGATTTACAGGTAGCCTTCTTTTGTATTTGCAAACCTGTTAGATCAATGAAAATATACTACGAAGAGGGTAAGTATACAATTCAATTTAAATATATTAACTTTCCTATGTGTAAAGATTAGCAAATTGGATACAGAATGGAAGAAAAATCTCCTTTAAAATAGCAGCAACTTGAAAATAATACCTAGGAATAAAATTTATATGTATGTATACTTAACAAACATATGTAGATATTTGTTCTACATATATTTATATATGATTTTGTAAAATATATAATAAATATAACATATATAATAAACATAACTGATGGAAGCACAGTTAGAATTTCACTGAGGAATGAATTCTAAAATACTGTAAATGAATAATTTTGTCTTGAATGGGTAGTTTTGACACTATATTATAGTGTATTTAATTACTTATAAATTAATAGATTCAAGACAATGTCAGTTGATAAGTTCAAATATAATAGAAACTACTCGGAGGGGAGACAAGATGGCGGACTGAAGCCAGCTTTCAACAAAGGCTCCCGTCCAGAAGGAGAGTTAAGGGACAGGAATTTAGTAAGTATCCTGGTGGACTTGAGCCTCACCAAGAGAGAAGGCTGAAGAACGCACATCAACACCGCTGAGGCAAGTTGTGATCACAAGGACGCAAACAAAAGGTACAAAATCCACCACCAAGCGGACGGGAGTCCCCCTCCCCCATGAGACCGGCTCTGGAGCCCCACAATTGAACAAGCGGGCAGAAATTAAAGCCCCTCCCACTACACTCCACGGGAGAGACCTTCTAAAAACTGGACCTACCTCCCCTACTGGGGTGCCGTGGCGTTCTCCTGCCGGACATAGGGCTGAATAAAACTTTGGGAATCCTTTGCCGGCAACCCTGAATCCCCGGCGCTCCCCTCCCGCCCACTGAGGTCTGGAGGCCTGTCCCCCAGGACTTCGGATCCTTGGGTGATTTCTCAAGGGGAGTGGACAGTCCCCGAGTTGGGACTGGTCAGCATTGACTCTGAGGCGCGCCGAGTGAGGAGAGGGCACCGGGCTGAGGGGGAGTCACGCCTCGCGGCACTTCCCTGCGGTGCAGTGCAGCAACCCTCCCCGGGCATACGGGCCCAAGACTGAATCAGACTCTGGCCTCCCCGCTGAGAGCTGAGAACCCCTACTCTCATTCGGGGTCTGAGGGCCTATCCCCCCGGAGTTCGGCTCCTTGGGTGATTTCTCGAGGGGAGTGCACAGTGCCTGAGCTGCGTCAGGTCAGCGCTGACTCTGGGACACGTGAGCGAGGAGAGGGCACTCCGCTGAGGGGAAATCAAGCCTTGGCGGCACTTCCCTGCAGTGCAGTGCAGGAGCCCTCCCCGGGCACAAGACTGAATAAGACTCTGGCCTCCCCGCTGAGAGCTGAGAGCCCCTACTCTCACTCGGGGTCTGAGGGCCTATCCCTCCGGAGTTCGGCTCCTTGGGTGATTTCTCGAGGGGAGTGCACAGTGCCTGAGCTGCGTCAGGTCAGCGCTGACTCTGGGATACGTGAGCGAGGAGAGGGCACTCTGCTGAGGGAAAATCAAGCCTTGGCGGCACTTCCCTGCGGTGCAGTGCAGGAGCCCTCCCCGGACCGTAGTATTGCGTGAAACTGAATGAAACTCTAGCTTCCCCCCGCCCCACTCCCAATCCGGGTCTGGGGGCCCATCCCCCA
Source organism: Nycticebus coucang (assembly GCF_027406575.1). Lineage (NCBI taxonomy): Eukaryota > Metazoa > Chordata > Mammalia > Primates > Lorisidae > Nycticebus > Nycticebus coucang. Next base: position 21,696,235 of record NC_069804.1, read on the forward strand.
AGAGTTCTGATTGTTGGGGGATCTCTTAAGGGGTGTGGACCCAGCACAAACTGCGGCCGCTCAGTGCTGACTCTGGGGCGCGGGACAGAGGAGAAAAGGGTCGCCTGAGTGCCCACACCAGAGCAGCAGTTCCCTGGAGGTAGATCAACAGCCGTTTTTTCTTAAACGGCAGAACGCTCACTTCTGGATATTCTGAGGCCACACCCCCTGTCTCCCTGGGCAACCAGAGGAGGCCACCGGTGACACGGCTCACAAACCCAGAAGCCTCCAGGGCGGGGCCGACCCAGAGAGGTGTTCAGACGCAATTCTCCAGCAGCAAAGACGTTTGAACTCAAAACAGCCCGTCTCCTGTAGGCGACGACAGGAACAGAGACAGAACCTCACAAAGTTGTCTGTTCTGTTCTGTTCTGTTAGCAGCATCCATCAGGGACGGGGCTAAGCCTGAGTGAACACCTCCTTCCCATCACCTGCATCAAACACTCAAAGATGTCAGGCCCCATCTCCTCCTGCTAGATAGCGGCAGTCTGCGGGGGCCTGGCAGACTTCCTCGCGATTCAGGCAGGTGCAAACCCCTGGAGTGTCTGTTCACTGCAGGCAACTGGGTTAGCCATCTGCAGAGATACCAGTGACTGGGTCCGACGGAGGGGCAAAGTGGGGAAGGAGACGTCAACCTTCCCAGACTGCTCTGTTTGCGGGGTGGCTCCTCCTGACTCCACGCTGCACTGGGGTGAGCTGTCTCAGAGGAGTCACCAGGCCCCTGTGATCCAGTTCCCAGAGACCTCTTGAACCCTTCCACCTGAGACAAGTGCCGATTGAGACAGTTGATTTGGACCTTTTGAACTGGGCTAATAGACTGAGGACTTTTCAGGTGGTGCCCTGGGTGTGCGATTGTAGGAAGGTTTGATTCTCCTTTTCCAACTGGGGCCAGAGGTGGGCAGGCGGGGTGACTTAATTGCTGATTTTTCCACACAGCTGAGACTTCAAGCCAGAGTAGAAGTTGCAATAGGATCGAACAGAAACCAGCTGAAAACAAGACAGAACCACTTTGCTCCACCACACCAGACAGGGCCCCAGTTTCTCAGCCCACAACACTGTACAGGCCCTCGAAAAAACCCCAGGGGAAAAACCAAAGGGAGTAAACCATGGGGCGGAATCAGCGGAAAAACTCTGGTAACATGAATAACCAGAATAGATCAACCCCCCCAAGAAAAGATACGGCAGATGTGATTGAAGATCCCATTCATAAACAACTGGCTGAGATGTCAGAAGTTGAATTCAGAATTTGGTTTGCAGACAAGATTAATAAAATGGAATTAGGAATTCGAGGAGAAATTCAAAAACTGTCTCAAGAATTTAACGAATTTAAAGACAAAACCACCAAAGACTTAGACACACTGAAACAAGAACTTACAGCCCTCAAAGATATGAAAAATACAGTAGAATCCCTCAGTAACAGAATGGAGCAAGCAGAAGAAAGGATTTCTGACATTGAAGATAAAGTCTTCGAACGCTCCCAATCTCTCAAAGAGGAAGAGAAATGGAGAGCAAAAACGGATCACTCACTCAGAGAGCTCTCAGATAATTCGAAAAAAAATAACATAAGGGTTATAGGAATTTTGGAGGCTGATGACGTGGCAGCCAAGGGCACAGAGGCCCTTCTACATGAAATTATGAAAGAAAATTTTCCAGACATGCCTAGAGAATCTGAAATTCAGATAGCAGACAGCTTCAGAACCCCAGCACGATTCAACCCCAAAAAGCCATCTCCCAGACATATCATAATTAGCTTCACTAAAGTTAACATGAAAGAGAAGATTCTCAAAGCAGCCCGGCGAAAGAAAACTATAACGTACAAAGGTAAGAATATTAGAATAACTGCAGATCTCTCTGCTGAAACTTTTCAAGCAAGAAGAGGCTGGTCATCAACTTTTAATCTCCTAAAGCAAAAAAACTTTCAACCCAGGATCTTGTATCCAGCTAAACTGAGTTTCATCTATGATGGAGAAATTAAATACTTCAATGACATTCATATGTTGAAAAAATTTGCCATAAGTAAACCAGCTCTTCAGGATGTTCTCAGACCTATCCTCCACAATGACCAACCCAATCCTATACCACAAAAGTAAACTCACTCAGAAACTTCGGATCAAACTCCAACTTCCACACTGGCGAAAGGATTAAAAATGTCCACTGGACCTTTGAAAAACTCGATACCCAAAATTCCACCAGACTTATCAATACTCTCCATCAATGTGAATGGCTTAAACTGTCCTCTAAAGAGGCATAGGTTAGCTGACTGGATACAAAAACTTAAGCCAGATATTTGTTGCATACAAGAGTCACATCTCAACTTAAAAGACAAATACAGACTCAGGGTGAAAGGATGGTCATCCATATTTCAGGCAAATGGTAATCAGAAAAAAGCAGGTGTTGCAATTTTATTTGCAGATACAGTAGGCTTTAAACCATCAAAAGTAAGGAAGGACAAGAATGGTCACTTCATATTTGTTAAGGGTAATACTCAATATGACGAGATCTCAATTATTAATATCTATGCACCCAACCAGAATGCACCTCAATTTATAAGAGAAACTCTAACAGACATGAGTAACTTGATTTCCTCCAGCTCCATAATCGTTGGAGATTTCAACACTCCCTTGGCAGTGTTGGATCGATCCTCCAGAAAGAAGCTGAGCAAAGAAATCTTAGATTTAAACCTAACCATCCAGTATTTAGATTTAGCAGACATCTACAGAACATTTCATCCCAACAAAACTGAATACACATACTTCTCATCAGCCCACGGAACTTACTCCAAAATTGATCACATTTTAGGTCACAAGTCTAACCTCAGTCAATTTAAAGGAATAGAAATTATTCCATGCATCTTCTCGGACCATCATGGAATAAAACTTGAATTGAGTAACAACAGGAATCTGCATACCCATACAAAAACATGGAAGTTAAATAACCTTATGCTGAATGATAGCTGGGTCAGAGATGAGATTAAGAAAGAAATCACCAATTTTTTGGAACAAAATGACAATGAAGACACAAGCTATCAGAACCTCTGGGACACTGCAAAGGCAGTTCTAAGAGGGAAATTTATAGCACTGCAAGCCTTCCTCAAGAGAACGGAAAGAGAGGAAGTTAACAACTTAATGGGACATCTCACGCAACTGGAAAAGGAAGAACATTCCAACCCCAAACCCAGTAGAAGAAAAGAAATAACCAAAATTAGAGCAGAATTAAATGAAATTGAAAACAAAAGAATAATACAACAGATCAATAAATCAAAAAGCTGGTTTTTTGAAAAGGTCAATAAAATAGATAAACCTCTGGCCAACCTAATCAGGAAAAAAAAGAGTAAAATCTCTAATATCATCAATCAGAAACAACAAAGACAAAATAACCACAGACTCATCAGAAATCCAAAAAATCCTTAATGAATATTACAAGAAACTTTATTCTCAGAAATATGAAAATCTGAAGGAAATAGACCGATACTTGGAAGCACGCCACCTTCCAAGACTTAACCGGAATCAAGTGGAAATGTTGAACAGACCCATATCAAGTTCAGAAATAGCATCAACTATACAAAACCTCCCTAAAAAGAAAAGCCCGGGACCAGATGGTTTCACGTCAGAATTCTACCAAACCTTTAAAGAGGAATTAGTACCTATATTACTCAACCTGTTCCAAAATGTAGAAAAAGAAGGAAGACTACCCAACACGTTCTATGAAGCAAATATCACCCTGATCCCCAAACCAGGAAAAGACCCAACAAGAAAAGAAAATTATAGACCAATATCACTAATGAATATAGATGCAAAAATATTCAACAAGATCCTAACAAACAGAATCCAGCAACACATCAAACAAATTATACATCATGACCAAGTTGGTTTTATCCCAGGGTCTCAAGGCTGGTTCAATATACGTAAATCTATAAATGTAATTCAGCACATAAACAAATTAAAAAACAAAGACCATATGATTCTCTCAATTGATGCAGAAAAAGCTTTTGATAATATCCAGCATCCCTTCATGATCAGAACACTCAAGAAAATTGGTCTAGAAGGGACTTTTCTTAAACTGATAGAGGCTATCTACAGCAAACCCACAGCCAATATCATATTGAATGGAGTTAAATTGGAATCATTTCCACTCAGATCAGGAACCAGACAAGGCTGCCCATTGTCTCCATTGCTTTTCAACATTGTAATGGAAGTTTTAGCCACCGCAATTAGGGAAGAAAAGGCGATCAAGGGTATCCATATAGGGTCAGAAGAGATCAAACTCTCGCTCTTCGCAGATGATATGATTGTGTATCTGGAAAACACTAGGGACTCTACTACAAAACTCCTAGAAGTGATCGAGGAATACAGCAGCGTCTCAGGTTACAAAATCAACATTCATAAATCGGTAGCCTTTATATACACCAACAACAGTCAAATTGAAAAAGCAGTTAAGGACTCTATCTCATTCACAGTAGTGCCAAAGAAGATGAAATATTTGGGAATTTACCTAACAAAAGACGCGAAAGATCTCTATAAAGAGAACTATGAAACTCTAAGAAAAGAAATAGCTGAAAATGTTAACAAATGGAAAAACATACCATGCTCATGGCTAGGAAGAATCAACATTATCAAAATGTCCATACTACCCAAAGCAATATATACTTTCAACGCACTCCCTATTAAAGCTCCACTGTCATATTTTAAAGATCTTGAAAAAACATTACTTCGTTTTATATGGAATCAGAAAAAACCTCGAATAGCCAAGACATTACTCAGAAATAAAAACAAAACAGGAGGAATCACACTACCAGACCTCAGACTTTACTACAAATCGATAGTGATCAAAACAGCATGGTATTGGCACAAAAACAGAGAAGTAGATATCTGGAATATAATAGAGAACCAAGAGATGAATCCAGCTACTTACCGCTATTTGATTTTTGACAAGCCAATTAAAAACATTCAGTGGGGAAAAGATTCCCTATTTAACAAATGGTGCTGGGTGAACTGGCTGGCAACCTGCAGAAGACTGAAATTGGACCCACACCTTTCACCATTAACTAAGATAGACTCTCATTGGATTAAAGATTTAAACTTAAGACATGAAACTATAAAAATACTAGAGGAGAATGCAGGGAAAACCCTTGAAGAAATCGGTCTGGGTGAGTATTTCATGAGGAGAACCCCCCGGGCAATTGAAGCAGCTTCAAAAATACACTACTGGGACTTGATCAAACTAAAAAGCTTCTGCACAGCTAAGAACACAGTAAGCAGAGCAAGCAGACAGCCCTCAGAATGGGAGAAGATATTTGCAGGGTATAACTCTGACAAAGGTTTAATAACCAGAATCCACAGAGAACTCAAACGCATCAGCAAGAAAAAAACAAGGGATCCCATCGCAGGCTGGGCAAGGGATTTGAAGAGAAACTTCTCTGAAGAAGACAGGCGCACGGCCTTCAGACATATGAAAAAATGCTCATCATCTTTAATCATCAGAGAAATGAAAATCAAAACTACTTTGAGATATCATCTAACTCCAATGAGACTAGCCTATATCACAAAATCTCAAGACCAGAGATGTTGGCGTGGATGCGGAGAAAAGGGAACACTTCTGCACTGCTGGTGGGAATGCAAATTAATACATTCCTTTTGGAAAGATATATGGAGAACACTCAGAGATCTAAAAATAGATCTGCCATTCAATCCTGTAATTCCTCTGCTGGGCATATACCCAGAAGACCAAAAATCACAACATTGTTAACAAAGATATTTGTACCAGAATGTTTATTGCAGCCCAATTCATAATTGCTAAGTCATGGAAAAAGCCGAAGTGCCCATCGATCCACGAATGGATTAATAAATTGTGGTATATGTATACCATGGAATACTATGCAGCCTTAAAGAAAGATGGAGACTTTACCTCTTTCATGTTTACATGGATGGAGCTGGAACATATTCTTCTTAGTAAAGTATCCCAAGAATGGAAGAAAAAATACCCAATGTACACAGCCCTACTATGAAACTAATTTGGGACTCTCACATGAAAGCTATAACCCAGCTACAACTTAACAATAGGGGGAAGTGGGAAAGGGGGGGGTGGGTAGAGGGAGGGGAATCGGTGGGATCACACCTGTGGTGCATATTACAGGGGTATTTGCGAAACTTGGTAAATGTAGAATATAAATGTTTTGGCACAGTAACTGAGATAACGCCGGAAAGGCTATGTTAACCAGTGGGATAAAAATGTGTCAAATGGTTTATGAAGTGAGTGTATGATGCCCCATAATCATATCATTGTATACACTTATGATTTAATAAAAAAATTAAAAAAAAAATAATAGAAACTACTCCAAATTTTACTGTAATTTGGAGTCTGACATATGGGCCAGATGATAAAATAAGCAAGATATCCTAAAATATAAGGGAAAAAGGAGATATGACTTCTTTGTCATATTCTAGATAACCACAGGTTTCTCTATGCAGGTCATCAAATGGGAGAGTAAATGAAAAATTCCAGGAACATATTAGTGAAAAGTTCTAAAGCAACACACAATAGGCTGAAAATCCATGGTTTAACCATGGTTGCATGGAAGACTGTCTTCATTTTTGCATTTTCTCATTAAGTTCTTATAGTTGCCTTTCTCTTTTCTGACTTGTTGAGATTTGGCTTTGTGTTCAATAATTTCGTTGTTCTATCTGCTATTAGCCCTGTGCTCTGGTGAATGTCCAGGCAGGTAGTTATCCTGCTAGTATCCTAATTCTAGGATACTACTCTCTATGTGGATGATAAATTTCTTTCTGTAAATCAGACCCATCAATAAGCTGCCCTTTGTAGTTACCCTCCAATCACCCAGGCCTTCTGTTCCTTGTAGACAGGCATGGAGTGCTTGGTCATTGTAGTCCTTGCACAGCTCTCTGGAGAGCGGGAAGGACAGGAATTTTCCAACCACGAGTGCAAGTACACTGAAGTAGTGCTTACTGTTTTTGCTGCCGAGGTCGCTAAGGGATGGAATATCATGGTGACTGGCTACTGAGGGCAGGAGGGGCTTGGCATTATGACCAATTTTGATTTATCCCAGGGCTGCAAGGTTGATATGTATTAGAATATCAATTTGTGTAATTAGCCATATTAACAGTTAAAATAAGAAAAAAATCATATCAACACCTTAATAGATATAGTGAAAGTTGATAAAACTGAATTCTGTGCAACTATAATAACGCTAAGCAAATTAGAAGAAAAAATTGTTTAGATGAAAAAGGTCATGAGCTCATGTACCAAAACATACAAAAATGCACGTGGATATGATGTAAGGTGTCAAATTGCTCATATATTATGAGAGGGATTAAGAAAGAGGGGGAGAGAGGGAGTGAAAAGAAGGGTCTAAAGAGGATACGTTATGATGGGGGGGCTAGTACAATAAAGTGATAAAACATAGAAAAGATAAAAGCAGGACCTTAGATAGTGGTCACTTCATGGGTGGGGCTAGGGATGGATAAAGGAGGAGGAGATACATTTTATTTTGTACTCTGTTGCACAATTGGGTTTTTATCCCCTTCACATGCATGTATTTATTTTATGACATTTAACAAAACAGGAGCAAACAGAAAAGAAGCTCGAGGTCTAACTTTCGTGCTAATTTTGGAAATATACCCTAGATAAATTAACTAGAATAAAGAAGCTGCAGGTGCGTATGTGTATATAGTACGCTCACATTCAGTTGCTCTGCCTTCTGTATTGTTTTTTCCTTGAGACATTAAGTTCATAATAACAAAGCACCACAATAAAGAGTATCTATCTCTTCTCTAGACACACAAACACACACACCCCCCTAGAATTATAGTTCCTGTTTTTCATCTAATTAAACAAAATCTTATGTCCCAATTTTCAGAATTCTTTCTTTCCAATTGGGTATCATATATGCTAGGAATTTTGCAGCAGGCAGAAGAGTTTGCAAAACAAGGAGAGTTCTCACCCCAAATGCCCACAGCACCCCCCATTGAGAAATGTAGGTTTCTGCCTAAGGATAAGGTTGTTTTGATTTCTCTGTTCACACAGTTGCTTGTGTTTGATGTTCTTCCCTTTTCTCTCTTGGTTTTTACTTTTGGTAGAGTACATCTTTTAGTCATATTACTTTTCAGGACAACAGTACATCTAGTGTACCTTTCAAATCCTTTTCAGGTTTAAAAATCTTTTTTCAAGGATTAAATGGATCTAGAATTCTAAGTTCAGAATCTTTTGCTCTCATACTTTTGGAGATATTTCATTATTACCCACCAGCATTCCCTATGAAAAAAATGAAAAGTTTAATTCCTTTTCTTTATGACATAACCACTTTGTCCCCCTCTCTTTCTAGGATGTTATCTCCTGGGTTTAGAACTCTCCTTATCATGTGTCTAAACATAATTATTATTTTGTTTGGGTATTTAGAATCTATAACCTTAAACTTTTTTATTGCTATTAGAAGAAAGAAATAAACCTGTAGAAGCATGACAAAGTCTTGGTTTGGACAATGCTATGGTGTTAAGGAAAGGGTTGATCAGGAAAGTAAGTAGATAAGATTAAAATTGAGTATTTAAAAATTCATTTTTATACTACTGATACTTAGTTTCTTATGGGTAAGAATTTTACTCCTCTTAAAATGGGAGTTTCCGGAAGAAACAGAGTATAGTTTTTGCAATTTATTTAGTTGCCTAGAGATGTAATTGAGAAAATTATCTGACAGAACCAGCAGTGCCTTGGCTTCATATAGGTAAATCTTCTGCAAATTAGCCTACTTGCACAAAAGAATTAATGGACATTTGAAGACTTCTGTAATAACACTTTTAATTCAGTCCAGCTATCTATACAAAAGCAATTTGGAGATAATTTCAGAAATTTTATTCAAATAAATGAAGGTTCAACTGGTTATCATTTGTATGATAAATCCTATCACTAGAATGCTACCCATTTCTACTTTGCTTCCTAATAATCACATATTGCTTTCTTAATATTCATCCATTCATTTGCCACATTCTGAGAAGAATAAAATAAATCCTCATCTCTACATTTTATAGAGAATGGGACTGAAGTACAAAGGAAAATAAATGATATACACATTTATGCATTAAATTAAATTTATTCATTCATCTCACATTCCTTGAACTCTTATTAAAGCGAGATCCTACTGTAGGTACTGATAGAAAAATGACAAAGAAATTTACGGTCTATTGTTTAAGACAGGCATACAAAGAAATCATTACAATACAATGTCTACAGAGAATTGCCAAATTAAGCAGAAATATACCTAATATCAAAATCCTTGGTATCTCAGTCCCCAGGTCTCTGTGTTTCAAGATTCACCATGATCTATTTTTTTTTTTTGTCACTTGTTCTTCATTCCTTTCAACCACCTTCCGCAGTGATATTTCTAAAACTCAAGTCTGATAATGTTCTCTACTGATAGAAACACTCAAATTACTTTCCAAACCCCAGGAAAAGTGTTTGCTAATTAGATCACAAGCTAAATCCAGTCTATTTGTTCGATCATACTACTTTAATATCTCATGCTATTCTCCACTTTATTCAACACTTAAACAATACCAAAAACCTACCGGTTCTGACTTTCCAAAAACCATATTTCTGTGGCTCTGAATACACTTGCATTTGCCTAGAGTACCTCTTGTACCTCCTTTGAAGACTTTAAATAATTACTCCATTTATGTAGTTTTATGTAAACTCTAAAGAGAGAGGTCACCATTTCTTCTTTGTCTCCTGACTGTATCTTGTTTTGCCCTGTTATTGGCCTTGTACTTTATTGCATTTGTCTCCATGTCTGTCTCCTATAAGTTGTGAGCACCTTGAAATAATGCATCATGGTCTCTTTATCTTTGTATATACAGTACCTTAAAATATATTAAGATATGAGATGACTCAAATAAGTGAGTTACCAACAGGAGTACTATGAGATGGGGAATAAGGTAAATTAACTTTGTCTTTCTCTCAATCTAAGGCATTGGTTTTCAAAATGGGGTCTCTGGATTTAAAATATAAACATCATCTGGAAATCTGTTAGAAAAATCAGTATTTCAATATCTGCTTCATCCCTCCTCCAAGATCTGTTAAATCAGAAACTCTGGGGGTAAGACCCAAAATGCCATATTTTTATAAATCCTCCAGGCGATCTTTATACAGGCTAAATTTTGAGGCTTACTGTTCTAAGGAAATTGTCCTCTAGTCCACACATTGCCTGGTGGCCATTGCATTGCTCTCTAATTGAAAAGATGAAATAGGTACAGATTAGCAAATCCTTCACTTCCTAGAAGATTAATTATGGATAGGTTCTAAGAACTGGCTTTTATAGAAGAGAAGGCATCATCTGTGGGCATTAATGAAGCAGGACTTTGAAAAACAGATAACTGAACAACAGGTGATAGGAGTGTAGTGTACCAGGGAGTTGCACTAACAATGATCAGGAGATGAAGATAGGTCACTAGGGGAGAAAAACAAGAGAATAGAAAACCCTGTGTACAGAAGTGTGAGAGGAGTTGTCAACAAACAAAGAAACAGAAAAGGACTAAATGGAGGGTAGGTTACTGAAAAAGGAAAATTGAAGTCTTTGCTGTACCCAGAAGGCTGTAGAAGACAGAAGAGAAAAAAAATGGCAGCACATAAAGATGAAAGATGATGGAAAAAGAGACCCAATCACTCCTGGTTGGAGGTAATTCATCAACTTTCTATGTGAGGAAAGTTTGGGAGACAGTTGTAGATTCATACCTACAACGTCCTAATCTAGCCAAGTTGTCAAGGGAATGGGCTTTGGTGTACAAAATTATGCAATTCTAATCTTCCCTGATTATGAGCTGTGTGATCTGAGCTTCAGTACTTTCATGTGCAACAGAGTAATAGTAATATGTTCATCTTATTTTCTATGTGTCAATTAGAATACAATTCATAGCAGAGATTCCTCTGGTAAATTTAAAAATTTGGTCATAAGTTGTCCATGTAATGACCATATAGCCGAATAAAATTTTTCACAGTAAAGTGATGCTCCTATAAACCTCTTGTGCCATAAACCAATTAATAACCCCAGTCTAGTGTGGACATACATGTGTGCATGTGCACACGTGTGCATGTGTAGGCAAGTTCTTTAATCCTACGAGGTCCCTCCAGTTCTCCACTACTTGTTTTGCATTTATATTTATCTTTATTAACATCATAGAAGAGGTTACTTTATTGCTACAGTGAAAAAATTGATGAACATCACAGGCAAAATAAATTCTGTGGTATGATACTATTAATCTGGTTAAAAAACACATTTTTACATCACATTGTGACAGTCTACTCAAAAAAGACAAAATAAATCTAACTTTTACTAAAAGGATGGAATAAAGGGTCCCACATTGTTTTTTCTATCCCTTATTAAGAGGTTTCAAGAAATGGATTTCCTTTACTTTCCATCTGCTCACACTGATTTGATTAAGCCTTGTGAGATTCTACCAAAAATCTAATTTGTAGGCCTTTAATCATGACATGGTATAAAGAACACTAGGCAGAGTTTGCGTATCTGCTGCCAATTGGCTGGCTGTGAGATCTTAAGGAAGTCACTTCATGTCTCTGGACCTCAACATTTCTCACAGGTAAAAAGAGGAAAAGGTGATGCATTCATTCTCCCTCAGAGGGTCATGTTGAAGTGCAAATACATGTGAATAGATTTTTTTTTTTAATGTGCAAACTTGAGCTATTATCTATTTCCACTTGCTCTATTGGGGGGGGAGTATTTTCATATTTCACCGTAGGGTTCACATAACCCCGCCTGAATCCTGTTTTGACTTGCTTGTACATATCTGTGGATGCATCTTGGTTTTGACTGGTAATCGATTCATGCACAGAATAAACACCATAAACATCACCTTGCTTTGCTATATGATGAGACATTTCAGTTCGGCCCTGTTAGAGAAATAAAAATTCTGTATGGTCTGAAATTGTCTCCTGACAAGTGTACTGCATTTCCCCCCAACATTTATAGTTTTCATGAAATAGAGACACCAGGTATAGTGTTTATTACAAGAGGCATTAATAACAGCTGCCTGTGGTATGTCAAGTAGTCTGGAATACTGCGCCTCATAGTTCAGCAAATAAAGCCAACCTAAAAAGCAGGTGGTAAATCCTAATTCAAGGAAAGATGTGTGTTGTAACAGGTTGTTCTTAGAGCTAAGGAAAGTCTTTATCATCTTTCTGAGCATAAGGGGTTCTGGTATTTGGGAAACGGGTAAATAAAGACCTACTATGTAAGTTGTAGAAGGATTGCCAATTACAAAAATAGGATATAGGACACGAATTAGCATTAAAATTGTATGGAAGTAGCTCTAGATAGAAGATTGGTTTAGAATATGACAAAGATTCAATTTCTAGTTCTCCCACTTACTGTGTAGGTTAGAGAAAGTCACTAAATCTCTGAACTCCTATTATCTATTGAGTGAGGATAATAATCTCTACTTCAAGAAACCATTGAAGGGATATAGTGAGAGGTTACTTGCAAAAAGCCTTTATGTAAAGTGCCACAGAAGGTACTTAAATTGCTTCAATCACTTTTCTCATGTGATTTTTCTTTCTTTTCCTTTGCCTTTTATTTTACTTTCCTTAGGATTTATTTATTTGAGGACCCTTTACTTGAGGATTTGGAAGTCATTTGGGGACCTTATACAGTGACACCAAGCTAGCTTAGTGAGATTTGTATTATCATTGTAGTTCTGAAAACGACTGTTAATGGAGGTTCCTAGATATTAAAATACCTCTGTAACTCATATTTATACATACATAAAAATTAAAACTGATGTATGATCAGAAATAGTTGGAGAGGGGGTGGGGCAAGATGGACAAATAGAAACCTCTAGAGAGTGTCCCTCCATACAAATGCCAAATTCAACAATTATCCATGCAAGAAAGCAATTTCAGAAAAACTAAGTATCAAGTGAGCAATCGCAGTACTTGCTTTTAATATCAGATTAAGAAAAGAGGCATGGAAGATGGTAGAAAAGACAGACTTGCATTGCCTACCCCGTGCTGCCCACATTTCCTGGTAGTGCCACGCCAGTGCACCAAGTGGAAAGAGAATCTTTATGCCCAGGGGAGGGAGAGTGAAATGATTATGGGAGCTTGCGTTGGAACTCAGGCCTACCTGTGACAGGGGAACCCAGCACAGGGCAGAACGCTGCCAGTGCCCACAGAAGGAACATTTAATACAGCCTGTCTGAGGGAAATCCTCAGTCCCCAAACCTGAGTTTCAACAGCCCCCAAACCAGCTGACAAAAAGTGGCCTGGGGACTAAAGTAAATGTGTAAGGAAGTAAGGCCACAAAAGCTGCAGGCCTTGGGCAAGTCTTGTGGCTGTGTTGGCTCAGAACCAGTGGACTTGGGGTGCCTGTGACCCAGTGAAAAACCAGCAGCTACAGCCAAGCCAGAGGTTGTGTCATCCCTCCAATTACAGGTAGCACTCCTTAGGATGTACCTTCTTCCACTTAGGAAAAGGAAAGGGAAGAGTTCAGAGGGCTTTGTCTTTCAACCTATGTGCCAGTTCAGCCACAGTGAAGTACCAAGCAGACTCCTGAAGCCCCTGAATCCAGGCCTTAGTTCCTAGATGACATTTCTAAACCCAACCCCTGCTAGGAGGAAATACACTACCCCTAAGGTAGTCCTGATAGGATTCACCATCTGCTGATTAAAGAGCCCTTGGGCTTTATTTAAACTTCAGAGGTAGCCAGGTAATAGTCACCAGAGGCTTTGGGTGAGACTGGGATGGATTCGGGTGTGACCTGGTACTGGTGGCTATGAGGTAGTGCCTATGTCACTCCTCCTGCAACTCCAGTGGCCCAGTGCAAAGACTGAAGGAGACAGTGAGAGACTTTGCCTAGTAAACCAGAGAATTCTCCCATATCTGACCCAAGTCCACCAAGGCAGTACCATCAGGAGTTTGCAAGAGTCACAGCATTACTGGGCTTGGGACACTCAGTACTGACACGACTGCAGTGACCAAAGACTTAGATTGTAACACTCAATTTCCTTTGAATATCTAGAAAGCCTTCTCAAGAAGGATGAGTTCGAACAAACCCAGATTGTGAAGATTACAATTAATATCTATTCAATGCCCAGACTGACAAATATCCGTAAGTATTAAGAACATCCATGATAACAAGACCTCAACAAATGGACTAAATAAGGTACCAGTGACCAATCCCGGAGTGATGGAGATATGTGAATTGTCAGACAAAGAATCTAAAATAGCTGGCTTGAAGAAGCTCAATGAACTTTAAGATTATACAAAGAGTTCAGAAATTGATCAGAGAAATTTAAAAGGGTGAAGAAAAAAAAAAAAAAACAGCAGGAATTCTAGAGCTACAAAAATTTAATTGCCAAACTGAGAAATGCATTAGTCTCTCAACAGTAGAATTGACCAAGCAGAAGAATGAATTAATGAGCTTGAATACAGGCTATTTGAAATACTCTTTTTAGTAAAGTATCAGAAGAATAGAAAAGCAAGCATCCAATATACTCAATACTAACATGTAGCCAGTAGATGCCCACACAAGAGAAAATTCAATTTAATTCAAGTTGGGGGGAAGGGGAGAGAGGGCAGAAGAGAGAGGAACAGGGAGTGCAATTGATGTGCTCCCACCTAATGGGCACAATGTAAAGGTATGTAGCACACCTCCAGGGGGCAGGACACAACCACAATAGGGACCTTTACCTAACAAATGCAAACACTGTAACCTAATTGTAATTGTCTGTACCCTCATATTAATCTGAAATTTAAAACACAGTAAAGACTTAAAATAGTCTTAAAAATACTTAAAAAATAGTAGAGATGAGAGCAGAAATAAATGAAATGGAAACCAAAACATACCCTTACATTGTGCCCTTTAGGTGGGAACAATCAGAGATGAAAAAGGAAGCTTACAACTGATACTGCAGATATTCATACCATTATTAGAGACTTCTATGAGCAGCTATATGCCAACAAATTAAAAAACCTGTAAGAAATACATTCCTAGCCACATATTAAGTACTCAGCACTGTATCTAAAATGCATTAAGAACTCAATAAATTTAAAGTATTGTTATTATTATTGTTATATTACAAGCCTAAACCAAATTCAGCACATTATTTCTCTTTTAGGATCTTTCTTTAGAATTCCTCCATGTACTCATAGGCCTTTATATCTAACTTCGTTTTACTACCACTTAATACTTTGTTACAATTACGTGTTTGCATGTTTTTCTCACTATTCAGCTAGCTCCTTGGGAGTGGCCAAACCTGTTCTTTCATCTTTGTGGCCTTAGTGACTTGTGTATAGCTGGGCCTAATATAGGTGCTCTATGACTGTGGTTGACTAAATGATGGTAAGGTGGGACACTGGCAGAGCAGAAAAGGAAGTTCTATAAATAGGAACATATAAGATGCTAGTTTACTTGCACCAAGCAAATGTTTCCTATACTCTGTAAGGCTATATACATCATTTATAATAATGATTGAACTTAAGACTCCTAGCTCATTAAGTTAACCAAGCACAGGTTATTGGGTCTGAAGTATGAGAGGAGGGAAATGACTGAGGCAAGAAAATAGTCAACGAAGGAAGCAAATGAGTGAGCATATTGTAAGTATTGTTCTTTGGAATTTGGACTTGGAAAATCATTCACTGAGATGCTCAAGCCATCAGTTATAATCCCAACTGTGAACCAAGAGCATTTATCTACTGCTTATGAAAAATTTCAATTCTTTAACTTCTTCTTAACTCGACATACAAAATTTGTGCCAGGTTATAGGGTAGTTTTGCAAAACAGATAGGTACATTACAAAATCATTTAGAGTCCTGCCTTGCTTCAGCCAAGGTACCCATTTCCACACTAATATCACTATCGTTCTTCAATTTACCTTTCTTTTCATCTTTAATTATTGTGTTTTGCTTCTCTCCCAGATCCATTAAAGTATCATCTAGTAAGAGAATTGAAAAGGAGTTTTTTCCTAACTGATTTATGTTCACAGATGATTTTTCTTCCTCCTTAGATTCTTTGAAAGATTCTCAATATTTGCTCAGGAGTTAAAGTGCCCTTGCAATACTCTTCATTTTGAGACATAGCCACTAAAAACACTCCCCATAAAAATTATGCTGTAGTCTGAGAAATTATCATTCAACTTTAAGAAAAACTAAAAGTGGTCAAATGTTCGTGCATCTAAATACCATAAATACTTCTTACAAATAAATATTAACTTCATTTTTACTTGACATATTTACATAGTTGCTTGAAATTGTCTTGTTTTTTTCCCAAGACTTACAAAAAGCCGTTAAGGGAGATATTTATAAGGAATAACATTGAATGCCAAATACCAAAGATTCTGGGGTATTCTTTTGTTTGTTGTATGTTATTTCTTATACATTCAAAACATATAATATATGCATGCATAAGAATATGGCTAGAAAATAAGGGGATGGTTAAGTTTTGTCTTAATAAAGAATTAAATCAGAAGATGCAAATGCTATAGAAGATGAAAGAGAAAGTCAAAACTCTTTCAAATGAACAGAAACATGTAGAAAAGAATGATAGAAATAATGTATGAATCTTTAAGACGTAAGAACGTATGGTCTTAGTTAAGTATTAAAGACACGTGGAAATAGCCCACAACTAATTTAGGATTTTCAACACTCTAGAGCAGGCGTCCTCAAACTGCCGCCCGCGGGCCACATGAAGCAGTGTGAATTGTATTTGTTCCCGTCTTGTTTTTTACTTCAAAATAAGGTATGTGAAAGAGGTAACATAGATGGAGCTAGAACATATTCTTCTTAGTGAAGTATCCCAAGAATGGAAGAAAAATTACCCAATGTACACAGCCCTACTATGAAACTAATTTGGGACTCTCACATGAAAGCTATAACCCAGCTACAACTTAACAATAGGGGGAAGTGGGAAAGGGGGGTGGGTGGGTAGAGGGAGGGGGATCGGTGGGATCACACCTGTGGTGCATATTACAGGGGTATTTGCGAAACTTGGTAAATGTAGAATGTAAATGTTTTGGCACAGTAACTGAGATAACGCCGGAAAGGCTATGTTAACCACTGTGATAAAAATGTGTCAAATGGTTTATGAAGCGAGTGTATGATGCCCCATGATCATATCAATGTATACAGTTATGATTTAATAAAAAAATATATATATATAAAAATAAGGTATGTGCAGTGTGCATAGGAATTCGTTCATAGTTTTGTTTTTTTTAAACTATAGTCCGGCCCTCCAACGGTCTCAGGGACAGTGAATTGGCCCCCTGTTTAAAAAGTTTGAGGACGCCTGCTCTAGAGTAATCAGCATTTCTTCTCCAAGGATCAAAATAATCAATTCCTTGACTATAGTCTTGTAAATAGTCTGAAATGTACTCTCAGGAACCTTACAAAAGACAGACAAGTTTGTCTCCCATAGGGCACTGTGTATCTGCTACCTTTTAAGTATTATTGAATTAAAGAAGAGAATAAAACCTAAACAATTTTCCTCTTGTGTGTCAGCAATTACCTACAAGTCTTTGAGAAAAATCAGTAAATGGAGTGACCATTAAAAAATGGGGTGTTTAGGAATTAAAAGCCCTGAACATTGTAGTTTCATGCATAATGTAGTTGTGTTTCCAAAACCATATTATGACCTTGAAAGGCATCAGAATCCTTCAAGTGTCTGGCATCTACACATAAGTTGAAAGTACAGTCAGTTGAGAGATGGTAGGGCAATCAAAACAAATTTATTTTTCAGGAGATTCTTCTTTATTATATTGTCTTTTAGGTTGAACAGAAGTTCAAATTTCTTTTTAGTTAAATGCAGACCTTTATATATTTGAAAGTTGACTTGAGGAAGTCATGACTAATTCTAGATAAAGATCATCTCTTGTGATCTTAGCAAGTCCAAGATAATACCAAGACCACTGTCATCTTGAAAACTTTATGTAAACTGGAGCAGAATCTAAGGGTCAGCTTGTAATGATCAAAAAATATATCAATAAACCCAGAGTTTCTGGGAAGCATGACAGCCTCTTTAATTGACTGGTCTTTCCTTTATAGTAAACATTTTCCTGTGCCATAATGTCTACCAGACTTTCCATTCTTTTTTTCCTCTCAAATGTGAATTTCTTAGCCCAGAATTCAGCTTGAAATCACACAGAGAAACAAAACATACACAGGATTAGAATGAAGGTAGAAAAGTCATTTCAAGGCCCAGAATATTATTTCTTGATCAGAACAAGATTATTCTAAAGGAAATAAGAAATATAAGGAAAAGAATGTCCATCACTATCGAGATTGTCTTTGAGCCCTGGGGTATGCTAGGTAGGCACTGAGAATACAAGGAGAAAAAGGAGACCTTGAGAAACCAGCACTATTTAAGCTTTTCCAAATGCTGAACGAGAGGGAGGGTGCCCAGACAAGCAGATCCCATCTGGCAGGTATATCCCTCTTTTGGACCATCTGATGCTGATGCAAGAAATCTTTGAATCACTTCTCTTTCTCCTCTGGTTCCTTACTTACAAAGCATCCCGATTAAAGGAATTTGCTTTCCCATATGACAATATGGGGAAAATGCATTTGCTCTATGACCCCAGTCAAGTATCCACCAGGAATGGGGGACTTGGGCAGTGGTATGTCACATTGTAATCGAATAGTATTTCAGTTTATAAACTTTAGCCTTAAGGAGTCACATTCCAAGCAAGTCTCATCAAATATTCAACTTGAAGGACTTTATATAATGTCGTTTCTAGATCTGCAGGCTGAGGAGCCTTTCTTTGGACAACTGTTCCACTTAAAACTGTAATTATACTTGTATATATGCATTTGAGATTTTCTCTGCTTTATTTCTATGCCCTCTTACCTTAGCTACATGTAGATAAAGGTTGAGGTTTTAGATTTCTTTTACAAATACTTCAGAAAAGACATTCTGTTCATTTAAAAAGAACTGCCCCTCCTCCATCCCATCAAAGTTATCCCCAATAATTACTTTTAAAATTTTTCTTAACCTGGTGCATACAATAGAAAACATCATGGCCTGAAGAAACCCTCTGTTTCTTCTCGGCATGACATGTATATAGACCTGGCAGGCACTCCGTGTCCTTGATTAGATGTGGCTAATCAGGAAAGGAGGACATTCCAACTGTGCTCTCCAGTGACATTGAGATTTGTGCTCAGGAAGAAGCTTATATTTTTTTTTGCCTCCCTCTGTCCCTTCAGTGATCACATTCAAGTTATTTTCCAATTCTTGTTGCTATCTGCTACCTATACTAAATGAATACTAATGGTGTTTATAAAAACCTTTGTACCCATCTAAGCTGTTAGCCTGTTAAGGTCATTTTCTTTGAAAACATTTTCTTCTTTCAGGGTTATAGCTTCCCTTCATCATTCTGCCCTTGTCTCTACTGGAAAGATTGCATCTTTTCTAGCATATTCAGAAGCAATGAAATCACTGTCTTTTTTTTTTTTTTTTTTTCCAGTTAGATGTGGTCATTATAGGTACGGATGGATCCTTTGGTGTCAAGGTCATCCCCAAGGAGCCTGAGAAGCATCTTTAGAAAGAACGACTTCTTTGCCTGAGAACTATATCTAGCCCTGAGAGAAGGCTAGATGTATCTAATACATCCAAACTAGGTAACCTAAATGATTATCTAGGCACTTTATATGTCATTACATGACCTGAAATCAACCATCCTGTACCCCTTACAAAATTGAGCTAAGAATACTTTTTATATACATAACTCCTGTAAAAGTTCACTTCTTACCGAAGGATTCATCCTTGGGAATTATTGTCTCTGATGTAGAAGGATATCTTGTTGCTATGCACAATGTCATCATTGGGACTCAAGCCAAGTACATGCTAGAAAGCCACAATTGTTGATCAATGGCAAGTACATCAGCTTGTTTAAAATATCATGGGGTTCTCCAGGCATTTCATTTCCTAATTGTGAACAATTATTTGCATTTAATTTAGATCTCATCTTGCTGCCTGGAAGTCAGATGGCAACACCACCAGAGCCAGAGGAAGTAATTACATAATCTCCAATATCTTTCCATCAATTAATTTATTTGGATGAGTTTAAATGGTAACATAAGGAAGTGCTTGATAGTGTTAGCTACAGGCAGGCAAAGGGGGGTGATCATAAAGTGAGTCATCTACATTTTCTAGCTCAGCCGTATATGGTTAGCTCATGCTTATTAAAGTAACATTGCAATCTTGAACTTGCTTTTCAGTAAAGATTAATGGAAGTCCTGGGAGATTTTGGAAATGTATTCAACATTTTTTTCTGATAATTTACCTATGTTTGTGTTCAGTTAATTTAATTATAATTGGAAAGTCACACATTAGGGATAATAACCCATCTGAAGGTTGTTGTAAGGATAAAATGAGATAATATATTTAAATTACCTCAGTTATGGCCAATGACTGGCTCTTGATGCATGAAAGTCATTGTTTTATTATTAATATCAATTTATTTCTAGAAAAATACAAGGCAACAGCTTAATGAGATAAAATATGTCAGTATCAAAATTACTTTATTAGAAATGAGTTAGGAAGGGGAAAAGAGTTATTATCTCTTTTTTTTTTTTTTTTTTTGGTAGAGAAAGTCTCACTTTATGGCCCTCTGTATAGTGCCGTGGCCTCACACAGCTCACAGCAACCTCCAACTCCTGGGCTTAAGCGATTCTCTTGCCTCAGCCTCCCGAGCAGCTGGGACTACAGGCGCCCGCCACAACGCCCGGCTATTTTTTGGTTGCAGTTTGGCCGGGGCCGGGTTTGAACCCACCACCCTCGGCATATGGGGCCGGCGCCTTACCGACTGAGCCACAGGCACCGCCCATTATCTCTTATTTTTTCAAATGTTAAGTGGAAGAACAAGGGCCCAAATAACTAATTTTGAATTTTATGAGTTATTGCACATTTCACGGAATTGTGGGTCACAAACTTTTAGTGTCTGTAGCCTGCTTTGTGGAAACAAAGGACCATAGAGAAATATAGTCAATCCACTTCCAGATGCCAATCCCAAATAAACCAAAGTGGGAAACTGGAAATTAGGAGCAGGGGTGATTACAAGAGAAAAAAAAAAACTTTTTGTGCGTGTGCGTGTGCGTGCGCGCGCCAACTATGTGCTTGGAGCTGAGCCAGACTCTTGACATAAATCTGTGGGCAGACTTTGGAATTAATCTCACTTGCTGCTGTAAGCGCATCATTCCTTTTCCAGTTCACAGCTTTACTACTAACTCTTACACTTGTGCACTAAGGTGGGGGAGGAGGCTAGGGGGATGAAGTTGGGAATAAGCACAGAAATACAGGATGCTAAAGCCAGACTGTGAGAGGAGATATTCCCCGAGGCTTCCTGCCTCTCCTTCCTATTCCTCTCGCCCATGCCTGTGGGTGGCCTCCCTGCAGTTATCCTCAGATGATGGAAATAAACTGCGTTGCTTATCAGCACAGCAGTGTGAGCAGCAGTGCAGTAGCGGGCCAGGCCTTCCAGGCTGTACTTGCAAATTTCCAGTCACAAAGTAATTCAGATTAAAGGGACTTCCTTTTTTTATCTCCTCTCTCCTCTCCCCCTCTGCTGACAGGGAACATTATTCTGATACTATAGGCATATTATCTCATCTGCTTTTCAAAAAAAAAGAAAAAAAGAAAGAAAAGAAGAAAGAAATAAAGAAAACCTTTATAGCTTACCAAGGATTATGAGGCAAACATTAATTCCATCCGCTTAAGTGGTTTATCTGTGTTGATAGGGGATGTGAGTGGGGGTGCACGCCTTCACACACGCTCTTTGCTTACAGCTGGCAAGAACTAGGGAGCAGAAAATGTGTATGTGTGTGTGTATGTGTAACAGGCAGTGACCTCTATCTGCATGCCAAGGATAAGTACAAAATGAATGATTTTGGATTACCTATTGTTTTGAATTATTAATCTTCTTTTCTTCTGTAAGGGAAACATTTATAGATTGTCTTTAAGACCTCTTTAACACAGAATGCTCTTAATCCATTCTCCACAATATTTTTCATGGGAATTACAAATGTTTAAGCATGCTCCTTTTTAGAAAATTTCTTCCTTTATGTTTTCCTACCATTCTAGATGTAATTTTTCCCCTCTGCTTCTATTTATGACTTTTCTAGTCTCTTTCTTATTATATTTTGCCTCTTTTACGCTGCTTCTTTTCACTGTATTATATCATCCTAAAAGCATCCTGATTTTTCACACAGACTATGCAGTCCTAGCTTCCTCTAGTTCATGAAAAGTAGTTTACTTATACAACATTTTTCACACTCAGAAGACATCATGAAAGTAGCTTGTTTCCAAGCTAAAAAAGGAAACCCTTAACATGTGAGAAGTACAACTGATGAGTTTAAGAATCTCGGGATGTTTATCTGAACCTCTTCAACTTTTGATTCATCAATATCTAATAAATATGTCACTTGCAAATTATATTAAGTGACAATCACATATCAAGCTCCACATGCAATTCGGAATAAAGTCATGGTTTCCTGGCATACATTTTTGGGCATTCCAAATCCTCATCTGTAAAGTTGTGGTGGACTTCCCAAACTCAACAGACACAAGAAATTTTATATCTTTGGGTTGCCAGGAGCTCTGAATGATTCCCAAGGCTGTTTGATGTACATCACAGAGCCTGTTCTCAGACTTTTCTGCCTCTTCTCTCTTTAGAGTTTGCATTTTTGGCAGTGACAATAATGAAGCATACACAGGCAAGTAGCCACAGTAAAGATATTTCCCATCCCACACTCCCTTAGAAATCCCACTCTCAGTGGTGGAGTGAGAGTATTAAAATTGTGGAAAGTATGGCACGGAAACACTGGAATCTTCCCAAGTACTACCTCTCCAGTTGGAATTATATTTTACTAAACTGACTCATTCCTGGAAGCTTTAAAGTCAAAGCATCATTGTTCGTAGCATGAAATTTGGAGAAAAAAAAAAAAAGAATCTGATTTCAAGTCATGATTACCAAACTCATTTGCCCTCCTTGATTAAGTTTCTTCTCATATCTGGACCTCAGGTTCCTCGTAAATGGAATGGTTATGATTAAAGTGGTATCTCTTAAGAGGGGGGTGGGGCAAGATGGCCAAGTAAAGGCAGCTTTCATCAAAAGCCCTCATCTAGAAGTGGGGGAATTGGAATGGAGTGAACTTGGAGTAGTTGAAACTGGGGCGTAAATCACAAGGAGAAGAAACCAAGGTATTCAGCACTTCCACTGAGACAAGCTGCAAAGACAAAGATGAGAAAGAGGAAGGAAGAAAGCAGGGGACAGTTAAAGAGAGAACCAGATCAGAGGTTCTGGGAGAATAGAAGAGTAAGGGGGACCCCTCCCCTACCTGGAGGCTCTCTCAACACAGGATCTCTCACCCCATAGGAACGTGCAGTGAGGGAAGAGACACAGTTTTCCTGTACCTAGAAATATACTCCTCTAGGTCCCCCTCCTGCCTGGCAGAATAGTGAGCAATTTTGGCTCCAGCTGCCTTGCCATCTTGCGGCCACATCCCAACCCCCATCTTTTTGGGTTGCCCCCAAGACCCACCCTGTAGAGGCTAAGTGTGTGGGCAAGTCAGAGTGCTAGCCTGGCCCAGACAGCCTGGAGGGGCTGCTCCATCCCCCAGACGCGCAAAGGATATTTGAGCCCTACTCAGTCCCCATAACGACCAAGGAAGTAAGGGTTACAGAGGCCACTTGCTCTCTCATTGGCAACTGGCAGGATCCTTAGCCAGCCAGAAGGAAAAGGAGACAGGCCCTGTCCCCACAATGTGTCTGACAGGATCTCTGAAGGATCTCTGCATTATGTGGCCCAGTGAACTGAGTGCACCCTGTCCCCCACTGTGAAATGCAAACGTGACTCAACTGTACTATTTTTGGTGAGACAAGGTCTCTCCTGAGTCTCCCTTCCACTAGGGGAACTTTTCCTACCCTCTGGAATGGTGCTGTCTGGCATCTGTGCCCAGCAGCACTCTCCCACCACGGTTCAGTCCCAACTTCCCTCCTGCCAACTTGGAGAGGGGTGGGTCTAGCCTTGGGCGACCCACCCTGGGAAATCCCCAGACAGCAAATGGCAAGCCATAGAGCTCCCGTACTCCCCAGACTTTCACAAAGACCACAGCTTTTTGAATTTGTTTGCCAGCAGGGCTGGAACTGCAGCTGGAAAAGTTCAGCAAACCACAGATTCTCCTTCCCCTACTGTAGGCAAAAGCCCCAGTATTTCAAATCTGTTGCAGCCTGAACTCTGGTGAAATTGAGGCTCTGTTAATTTCTCTGAGGGTGGGGCCAGCACGTGGGCTAGGACAGTTCAGCTGGCTATGCAGGAGCTGCCCCTGGTCTGGGAGTGTCACCTGAGGGTCCTGCCCCCAGCCCAACTCAGCTCAAGCTGGAGATAGCAAGGCTGATGCCCAGAAACCCTCACACACTGCAGCCCTGATGGGGGAGTTTTGGGGTGCTATGTGTTGGAGGAGCTATGGGTGTAAGTGGCAGCTTATTAGTCAGTAGTGAAGCTGAGTGGAAAGCTCCATAACCTGTGGGTCTCTGGATCTGGTTTCAGCCATACAGCTTTAGTTTCCAAACAGGTCAAACAGGTGCTGCCTCAGAGACTCCAACTAGATTATCTCTCAATAATAATTTAGGAACAACCTAACATTCCAGCTTAAAAATATAATAAATATATAAATAAGCTGAAAATGCACATAGAGAGGAATAAGCAGAAGAACTCTGGCAACATGAAAAATCAGAGCAGATCAACTCCCCCACAAGGTTATGAGATACAGCTGACAATACCATCCACAGAGAAATTGTTGAAATGACAGAAATGAAATTCAGAATGTGGATGGCAAATAAGATGCATGGAATTGAGGAAAAGATGGGAAAAGAAATCCAAAAAGAAGACCATAAACTCTCTCAAGAAATCAGTGAAAATAAAGACAAAATCCCCAACTATCTGGACATAATTAGGAAAGATATAGAAGGTTTCAAGAAATTGAAACAGGCATTCAAGGAGTTTCACAACACAGAGTCTCAGCAATAGAGTAGAACATAAAGAAGAAAGAATCTCAGAAATCAAAGACAAGACTTTTCAACTAACTCAAGCATTGAAAGAGGCATAAAAGAAGAGAATAAAGGCAGAACTATCACAGAGAGATTTGGACTGTACAAAATGCATGAATTTATGAATCAGGGATTCCTGCAGAAGAAGAGAGTCCTAAAAGCATGGAATCTCTGCTACAGGACATCATGGTTAAGACTTTCCTAAGCATTGTAAGAGACAAAGAAATTCAGATACTAGATAGTTTCACAACTACAGCACAACTCAGTTGAAACAAAGCATCTCCTAGACACATTGGAATTAACTTATCCAAAGTCAAAATGAAGGCAAATTCTGTAAGCATCCAGGTGTAAGCTACTTAATACCTACAATGGGAAAAATATCAGGGTGAAAGTTTTCAACCAAAAGTTTGAAGTCAGAAGAGGGTGGTTATATACTCTCAACCTTCTTAAACAAAACAATTTTCAGCCCCGGATTCTGTACCCCACTAAACTAAGGTGCATATTTCATGGAGAAATCAAATCTTTTACTGATATGCAAACATGGAGGAATTTTCCCACAATAAGATCAGTTCCATAGGAAGTACTCAGACCTGTTCCTTACATGTACCATCATAATGGGCCACCACCAAAGTAAAGACACCCAGCAACTAAAGGACAAAGGCTAGCTTCCACAATGGCCCAAGTGAAGAAACCAAGCAATGGACCTCCATAAAATAAGATTAATAGAACTCCACCATACTTATCAATTCTATCAATGTGAATGCCTTGAATTCTCCACTGAAGAGGCACAGGCTGTCTGGTGGAATAAAAAAGCACAAGTCTGGGCAGTGCCTGTGGTTCAGTGGGTAAGGTGCTGGCCCCACATACTGAAGGTGGTGGGTTCAAACCCAGCCCCGGCCAAACTGCAACAAAAAAAAATAGCTGGGCATTGTGGTGGGTGCCTGTAATCCCAGCTACTCTGGAGGCTGAGGCAAGAGAATCGCCCAAGCCCAAGGATTTGGAGGTTGCTGTGAGCTGTGACACCACAGCACATAAAATAAATAAATAAATAAAAGCACAAGTCAACTACATGCTGTCTCTTGAGGAAACACATATAATCTCTAAGGACAAAACAAGCAGGACTCAGGGTGAAGGGTTGGGTAACAATATGTCAGGCAAATGGAAATCAGAAGAAAGCAGGGATTGCAATTTTATTTGTAGATACAATTGGATTTAAACCAACAAAAATAAAGAAAAAGATGGACAAGGGAATATAGCAAGATGTTCTAATCTTAAATATCTAATCACCCAACTTAAATATTCCCAGATATATAAAATGAATCCTAACCAATCTGAACAATATAATATACTGCAACACTATAACTGGGGATTTCAATACTGCTCTGACAGAACTGGATAGATTCTCCACACAGAAAGAAGCAATGGACTTAAACATGACTTTAGAAGAAATGAGCTTAACAGACACATACAGAACATTCCATCCCTATAAAATTGAGTATACACTCTACTCGTCAGCTCATGGATCATCCTCTGAAACTGACCATAACTTAGGGCACAAATCAAATCTCAAAAAATTTAAAATAGAAATTATACCCTATATCTTGTCATATACCCATATACCACGGAATGAAAGTAGAACTCACCTGCCAACAAAAATCTTCATCCCCACATAAATTCATGGAAACTAATCAACCTTATTGTGAACTACAGTTGGGTCAAGGAGGAGATAAAGAAAGAAATAATTAGATTTCTTGGAAAAAAACTTAATTAAGTCTTCAGCTATCAAAACCTCCAGTACACTGCAAAAATAGTCCTAAGAGGGAAATTTAACACTTTAAATGTCTACATCAAAAAACAAAAAACAAACAAACAAACAAAAAAAAAAAAAAAAAACACCCTGAAAGCCAGAAAGAGTGCACATCAACAACCTAATGAACCATCTCAAGGAGATGGAAAAGGAAGAGCAATCCAATCCCAAACCTAGCAGAAAAAATAACCAAAATTATATCAGAATTAAATGAAACTGAGAACATAAAGAACCATTCAGATGATCAGTGAAACAAAAAGTTGATTCTTTAAAAAGATAAATAAAATCAATACATGTTGGTCAGATTAACCAGAAAAAGAAAGATCTCTAACAACCTCAATAAGAAATGAAAAAGGAGAAGTAATAACAGACACAACTGATGTGTAGTGATCATCACTTATTACTACAAAAAACTCTATGCCCAGAAATTTGAAAATGTGTATGAAATGGACCTGAATTCACACCACCTCCCTAAACTCAACCTGAAAAAATGACAAATTTTGAACAGACCAACATCAAGCACTGAAACTGTAACAATACAAAAATCTTCCAAAAAAAAAAAAAAAATTCCCGGACCAAATGGTTTCACACCAGCATTCTACCAGGAGCTCATACCTACATTGCAGAACCTATTCCAACACATAAAGAAGGAACCCTCCCTAACATGTTCTACGAAGTAAACATCATCCTGATACCAAAACCATGAAAGGATTCAACAGAAAAGGAAAACTACAGAACAATATCATTAATGAATATTGATACAAAAAATATTCAATAAAATCCTAGCAAACAGAATACAGCAACGTATTAAAAGAATCATGCATCATGATCATGTAGGCTTTATTCCAGTGATGCAAGGTTGGTTGAACCTACAAAAATCCATAAATGTAATTCACCACAGAAATAGTAGCAAAACAAAAACAATGACCATAAGATCCTCTCAAGAGATACAGAAAAGGCATTTGATAAAATTCAGCATCCTTTTCTGACAAAAGCATATAATGAAATAGGCATAGATGGGACATTTCTTAAACCAGTAGTGGCCATCTACAACAAACCAA
The DNA here is from genome assembly GCF_027406575.1 of Nycticebus coucang. Taxonomy (NCBI): domain Eukaryota; kingdom Metazoa; phylum Chordata; class Mammalia; order Primates; family Lorisidae; genus Nycticebus; species Nycticebus coucang. The sequence goes on from NC_069804.1 coordinate 21,724,193, forward strand.
CATAATGAATGGGGTAAAACTGAAAGTATTTCCACTTATCCACTTTGCCACTACATTCAACAAAGTGCTAAAAGTTCTAGCCAATGCAATCAGACAAGAGAAGAGTATCAAGGGTATTCAAATAGGGGCAGAGGAGGTCAAACTTTCACTCTTTGATGATAATGTGATCTTATACTTAGAAAACCCCACCCCAGAGACTTAACCATAATGCTCCTGGAAGTGATCAAGAAATATAGTAACATCTCAGGATACAAAATTAATGTCCACAACTCAGTAGCCTTCATATACTCCAATGATAGTCAAGTAGAGACTCAAATCAAAGACCAATACCCTTCACAGTAGCTTCAAAGAAAAGGATCTTTACAGACAGAACTACAAAACTGTGAGAAAGGAAATAGCAGAAGACATTAACAAATGGAAGAACATGCCATGCTCATGGCTGGAAAGAGTGAACATTGTTAAAAAAATCCCTACTACCCAAAGCAATCTACAGATTTCATGCAATCCCCAAAGTACCAAAGTTATATTTTGAAGAATGTGAAAACACAGTACTTCATTTCATATAGAACCAGGAAAAACCTTGAAGGGCCAATGCAATTCTAAGAAGAAAAACAAATCTGGAGGCATCGGTTCATACTACCAGACTTCAGGTTATACTACAAGTCTACGCGATCAAAACAGCATGGTATTGGTTCAAAAATAGAGGTATAGATCTATGAAATAGAACAGATAACCTAGAAACGAACCTAGCCATGTATCACCATCTGAACTTTGATAAACCAAACAAAAGCATACACTGGGGAAAAGGGTCTCCATTTAATAAATGTGTCTGGAAGAACTGGTTAGTGATAGGTACTAGACTGAAACTAGACCTGTACCTCTCTCCACTTACACAAATTGACTCTTGCTGGATCAAAGACTGAAATTTAAGACATGAAATAATAATTCCAGAAAAAAACTGTGGGAGAAACTCTTGTCAATATTGGTCTGGGAAAAGATCTTAAGACCTCCCTTGGCAATCGAAAAACAGCAAAAATAAATGAATGGAATATGATCAAGCTAAAAAGCTTCTGCACAGCTAAGAATACAACAACCAAAACATATAGACAACCTTCATAATGGGAAAAGATATTTGCACGCAATGAATCTGACAAATGGCTGGTAATTAATCTACAGAAAGCTCAAACTAATCAATAAGAATAGATCAAACAATCCCATTTATAAGTGGGCAAGAGATATGAACAGAATCTTCTCTGAGACAGACAAATGGCCAAGAAACACATGAAAACATGCCCATTATCCCTGATCAGAGAAATTCAAATCAAAACCACCCTGAGCTATCACCTATTCCCAGTGAGAATAGCCCATGTTATAAAGTCCTGACTCCACAGATGCTGCATGAGTGTGGAGAGAAGGGAACAGTTTTATACTGCTGGTAGGATCGAAACTAATACAGCTCCCATAGAAAGAAGTATGCAGAATCCTCAAAGACCCTAAAGCAAATCTTCCATTTGATCCCATAATCCCATTGCTAAGTATCTGCCCAGAAGAAAAAAATCATTTTACCATAAGGACATTTGCACTAGAATGTTTACTGCAGCTCAGTACACAATCACCAAGATGTGGAATCAATCCAAGTGCCCACCAACTCACGAATGGATAAATAAACTGTGGTGTATGTATACCATGGAATACTATTCAGCCATCAAAATAGAGACTTTAAATGCTTTGTTTTAACCAGAAGGAGTGGAAACACATTTTTCAAAGTATCATAAGAATGGAAAAGTATCTGATGCATGCAATACAAATATGAGAGCAATAGATAACTACATGACTGTGTAAGAGAAAAACACAATTAAATGCAGGTGGCAAGTAGGGTGGAGGCAGCAAAAGGTAGAGGAGAGAGGGGGATTGGTTAGCTCTCACCTAACAGGCATAATGTAAGGGTATACAGCACACCCCCTTGGTTAGGGGCTGAACTACAACTTGAACTTTACCTAAAACATGCAAACAGTATAACCTAATCATTTGTACCCTCATATTAATCTGAAATTTTAAAAAAGAGTTGGATTAGGCATTTTCTATCTGAAGAAATCATTAAAAATACACCACCTTTGGGATCTGCCTCATCATAATTCAGAAACTATCTTACAGAGACTAAATGCACAGACATCTGAAGATTTTTTTAAAAGAGTAATCAAAATGGAAAACTGCTTTATAATTCCTCAGTTCTCTCTCTCATTTTATCATGGCTAGGTCACTCTTACCTCCCTTAGAGAGTCAAATATTTGAAACTGCAAGTTGAGAATATTATCAGTGACACACACAACAGAAATTTTAATGTCTGTGAACAACAGACACTTTAAACTCTATACAAATATTCTCCCTAATATAAATAATCCTATTCTTGCTAGGTCTTTAACCCAATGTTTCCTACATTGTGTTTCATGGAACACTGCTACAGATAGCTCATGGAAAATATTTTTCAGAATGAAAGCCATTTGAGATCCCTGTAAATTTTATCCCTTCTCTTGGGATTCACAAGTCACAGTAATAAAGGTTCTGAGAAGTCCCATAATAAGAAACACGTTAAACTTTGTTCCTGGTCTAATTGAGCATTTCCAGAATTCATTTGACCAAGGAAAGAGTCTTTCTTCCCCAGATCACCACCAATTAACACTCGTATCAGAAATCTGTGAAACGCACTTTGGGGAACATTGCTTTAACCTAAGCCAAAACATAAATCTTTTCAACATTTATCAAGAAACTTGGAAAAAATCAAATGCAATTAAATCCACCATTTTAAATATAGAGGAACTGAGAGGGAGGCATTTGAACTGTTTTACTAACAGATTAAGTGTTTTTTAAAAAAAGTTTGTTCCTTCCAAGTGTAAGGGTTTAGATTAGCAAATTTGCCCTGGGCTAATTTTTAATGAACATGTTCATCAGATAAAATTTATTGTTCTAAAAAAAGGTACTTATTAGCACTAAGTACTAATGAGGACATGATTTCATTCATAGTCTATGTTTTCCCATGGAGAAAGGAACACTGGTTTAAAGACAACTGCAGATTCTACATTTTGTGCACATTTTAAGATGTACTAAATACAAATAATCTTCTAATGTTAGTGTATCATTTCAAAAGTGGGAAGGCCACTGGAAGTTAAAATAAAATCCCACATTATGGATGAGAGTAGCGTTTTCAACACACATTGAAGAATTCCAGAAAAATTAATAAGGTAGGGTGTTTCCAATTTTAGATATTGAAGAAATAGTTTCTTTTAAGGATAAGAATGGAGCAAAGTATTCTTATCAATCTGTAAGTATACTCATGTCAAAACTACAGTCAAAAGAACAAATTAACTTCAACCAATGTATCCCTTTAAAGGCAGAAGGCTGCTAAGAAAGAATTATATTTTCTTTTTTTTTAAATTCAGATTAATATGAAGGTACAAATGATTAACCTACATCGTGTTTCTAAGGTAAAGTTCAAGTTGTAGTTGAGGTAGTTGAGCCTGGCAAAGAATTATTCATGAGAAACTCTATAGGATGCTCAATATAAAAGACAACAGAATCATAAATAAAAAGTGAAATGTATATTCTAATTTAAACATCCTATGTTTATCTCACTTATTATGCACATACTCTATAGCAGGGAATTTACTGCATATAGAGAAAGGAAACTGTTTTTAGAAATTTGCAGTGATAAGACAAATCAGATAACAGCACATTTATTGACAATTTCAAAGGGGAAATTTTACTACCGACCAAAAAACATACTATAGTAGAGACGGTATAGTTTCTCTGCATTGAATATTTAACATTGTATAGAAATAGTTAAGCTCTGGTTAGTCTTCATAAAGAATACTGGGTAGGCACACTCGGAACTTAACCACATGAAACATTTTTCCGTTTCTGAGAGGCAGTCAGTTCAGGTTAGGGTTTAAGGGTGTTGTCTCTGGAATCAGGTTGTCTGGGCTTTCATTCATTCAGCGAATGTTTGTTGTGGATCTAACATATGTTCAGTGCTGTTCTAGGTACTACGGACGTGAGTAAAAGAGGCCAGAAAATCTGTCCTCATGGAGCATACATTCCAGTGATGGAGACAGACAATGAAGAGATGAGTAAAATGCATGATGTGTTCATGATCCATGTGTGCTAAAGAGAAAAAATAAAGCAGCAATGAGGATGAAGGAGGTTCACTTTATTAATTTTAGTTGGGTGAGCTGGCAAGGTATCATTGAGAATGGGATGTTTGAGTAAGGACCTGAAGGTAATAAAAGAGTGAGCCCTGTATATACTCAGGAAGAATATTCCAGGTAGAGGAACAGCAATTGCAAAGGCTCCAAGGTTGGAATATGTCTAATATTTGAAGAACTATGAGGAATCCCATGTAGCTGGACCTGAACAAAAAAAAGTAGGAAAAAGTTATAGAGCTGGGGGAGGAGGTATAGGGCCATGAAGGCCATTAGGCCTTTACCCTGAGCTGGGAAGTCACTGAGTGTTTTGAACAGAGGAGTTACTTCATCTGACTGTGTTTCAGTGCAATCACTGTGGCTTCCAGTTTGAGAGCGGACTAAAAAGGAGGCAAAGGAAGACCCAGGGAGTCTAGTTAGGAGACAATTACCTTAGGTGTGAGATGTAGTGACTTGCACAGGGAGGTGTAAGAACTATCAGATTCTGCACAGGTTTGAAGGAACAGCAGATAGGATGTGTTGATGGTTCAGGTGGGTGCAAGCAAAAGAAAGGAGTCAAGAATGACTGCAAGGTTTTTGGTCTGGACAAGTGGAAGAACACACTTACCATTAAGTTACTGGTAAGTTAGGATGGGAAAACTATGGGAAGTGCCATTCTGGTGAGCGTGGTGTTGGTAGTGAGAGAAGATCAGGAGTTTCGTTTAGGCATATGAAGTTTGAGACTCCTAATATAACTCAAGGAGAAATACTGAAAAGGTTGATAGATATATGAAGTTGGAGTTTAGATGAAAAGTCTGGGTTGGAGCTAAACATTTAGGTTTGAGATCTGATTCTGACCTCTACAGGCTGGCTGTTCTCAGGAAAGTTCCTGAGATACTCCATTTCTCAGTTTCCTCATCTGAGTTATGGTGCAGGTTAAATAAATTACCCAGGTAACATGCTTACCACTATGTAACGTGTTGTAAGTACACAACAAACATTGTTACTTTATTTTTATCTCAGGAGGCATGCACATGGCATTCTTTCAGTATGACCATAATTTGAACATTGGGCTTAATTTTTCCATCTCACAATTGTTATAACTTGATTAACTCAGGCCTGAAACTCCATATTACCTTTGAACATTCCTTCACTCCACTCTGTTCATTATTTGAGTCTGATTTTCTTCAACATACCATATTGCTTCATTTGTCACCTCCCTTTCCTATTTCTACCACTTGAGAGGACTCCCACATGTATAACTATGCAAGCTTTGTCACAACACAACCTCATGGGATCCTTTCATATACACTATAATGGGAATGGCACTGCTGGGGCTGTGTAGTACTGTGTTGGGGAACCAGGGGGGGCACATTATAAGCTTTATCTGTGAGCTATTTCCAGTGTCCTCCACTGAAAGAAGTATGGCAGAGTGGCTGGCAGCACAGGATTTAGACTCTGATGTATGTCTTTGAATTCAGCACTATACTAACATATTGGGCAACTTACGGAAGTTCTCAAGTCTAATTTACTCTTTAAAATAAGCATAATATCCACCACTCAAGATTAATATGAAAATTAAATAATGTATAAAAAGCTCACAGCATAACGCCCAATACACAGTACGTGATCAATCTCTAGCAGGGCCAATTTGTATCCAATTTTTTTCTGTTTATTCTCCAAACACATATCTTTCCCTACAGCCAGAGCAGTGTATTTCCCTGAGCACACCACGATCATTCCCTACCCTAAAACTTTGCTCCTTCCATATCCACTGCTTGGAATTTATTCTCATTTCCTTTCCTTACCTCCTATATCCAGGTTAAAAACCAAATCCGACCTCTTCCACGTAGCTCACACCTCCCTTCTTTGACTGCTAATAATAACTTCTCCCTTCTCTAAAATCCCAAGTTTCTTCCTATTCAGGTTACTCACACATTTGCCATATTTTCAGGAAGCTGGTAGGATACAGGAGAAATAGTATTAACCATTAGACCAGGCTGTGAATACAGATACTACTAATTTGGTCTGGGTTGCCTTACCTTGGTCAAGCTATTTCATTTCTTCTATGAGATGATGATGATAATAACTCCCGTAGTTAACATTCTTACAAGAACTAGATGAGATAACCTATGCACCTTAATTTTGGTTGAGTGAATAAAATAAACACAGGCAGTCCTTGGATTACAGATGCCCCAACTTAGCATGTTCTGTACTTATGAATGGGTTTCCAAGCCTCCCCACAGGACGATTTGTAATTAAACAATTAGAAATTTGGGTACTAGTTTCTTCTGCACATGTAAACAAAGCCATGTGTAGCAGTGGTTTGTTGATGCAGCATCTTTAAGCTTGTTTATTTGGTTGCTTATGTTCAGCATCACTTTTGTCTTAAGTTTTTTATTCAATTCTGTGAGTCCATGTTTTCCCTTCTGACCATGCCTCCAAAGTGAAAGACCACTGCAAGTCTAGGTGAGGCTGACGTGAAGAGAAAGGTGATTGCAATGGAAACAAAAGTGCACATAATTAAGTGCTCCGAGAAAGGCCAGAGACCATCATTCATCAGGAAAGCATTAGGCTTCGGTCGCTCTACTATCGGAACAATTACAAAGGATAAAGTGAGAATAATTGAACATTTGAAAGGCAGCACTCCAATAAAAGCATAATTATTGCCAAGCAACATAGTAAATTATTGAAATGGACAGGTTATTATTGATTTTGCTAGAAGATCAAAATAAGAGTAACATTCCTATTGGACCAGCATTGATGCAACATTTGGTGAGTGTTAACCTTTAATATTTTTTGAAATTTCTCTTATCTCCTACCTAAACTTTTGTATGAGTTTGTTTTCATGTTTGTTTGAATTAAAGAGCACACTAGTTTCTCTAACTTATTACAGTATAGGGGTATCATAATTACAGCATTATGCTACATCATCATCATCATCATACAAGCAGTTTTATTATTATTATTACTATATGTGTGCTTTTCATCAAGTATCTGAATTACATACAAATCCTACCTAAAGCTGCTCTCAGGAACATCTCACCCATAACCTAGGGACTGCCTGTACTTGTTCCCTTTTCCTTCATGTGCCTTATTTCTAACTAGATTGTAAAATTCTGAAGACCAGGGACTATGTGTGAGTTGCGTTTATTTATATCTGTGTTAGGATCTAACACAATGCCTTTCAAACTAGCTTGAAGGTGATACATAAGAAAAATTCATTTATATCATGTCTTAGTCCATATATAGTACATACATATACATAACTGCATATTTACATGACTATATAGTCACATATATACTAACACATAGTTGAAGAAAGTTTCATAAAATACTCTTACCATGGGAGATGAACCTGCTTTATTTTATTCTTTCATTCTGTCCTATATTTCATTAAAAATATAATCAATACACACAAAATTGATTTCATGACTAATGGGTTTTACTGAGAGTTTTAAATAGTGAAAAATACTGGAATATCCTACAGGGGGTACCAGAAACTTGTTGAATGATTATTTGTGGCATGGAAACATTTTTCACAGGCTCTTCTCCCAGCCTCTAATCTCCCTGCCAAAAAGGATGAGACAAATGAGATCCACATTTCCAACGTGGTAACTTGGACTCTGGGTCATTCTGTATTGAGGATGCATCCTTTTCTATAAGCCACACAGCATAAATAAGCTATGAACTCTGACAGCCCACTTACAATGTCACCAGGCATCATCACATGCTGGCCTCCTCCTGGTATATGCCACTGAGTCAATGCAGCCAGTTACATAAAGGCCCTTAAGGTTCTGACCAGTACGGGGCACGTTTTTCTCTGTATATACATTTGGCTTTTTAAAAAATTTCCTAAGCCTATCACTGACTCCCTGCTTCTCACGTGCTCTGACTGGCATGGAATAATCTTACTTTTTTCACTTTTAACCTCAACTTAAATTGAGAATCAATATGCCTTCAAAAAGCAGGAAGCACAGGACAAAAGTGTGTTCACAAGGGGCTTATATGCTCTTCACACATCTCAGGCACACGTGACCCCTTACCAAGCCCCATGACTAAACTCCAAGGAAAATCCGAGTTTTTCTCCAGAGTTCATCCAAACGCGATCAATGACTCCAAATGAAACGACTTCCTAAGCTTTCTGCCCGAGGCTTTGCACAGTGCAAAGTGAGAAAGCAAGCATTTCAGGCACATGGCACTCATCTCTCCTACACAATTTCAAGAGTTCTGCTCTTATAAAATTATAGCCCCTGGCAGGGAAGACCCTGGCACTGTACTAAAAAAATGATTGGACTAACTGAAATTAAAGCAATATGCACCTGGAAATTAACTGCCTCTTGCTGTGCAGAAGAAATATGTAGAAAATTACTGCCCACCTGGCCTATATTCAATGAGGTGTATCAACAGCCAAAAATATGGGCCACAGTTTGTAAATAAAATTTTGGTGTTTATTTGAAATAGGTTCATTTTGACACCAGAAATAAATAGCGTCACAAAATGTAGCATCTTAGAACCAGGTATTCAGACAGTCGCAGCTTGTACAAAACAAATTAAACAGATTTCATCATTTACATGTTTCTCACTGTTTATCAAACATGAGACAAGTGAGATTAAAAAGAAAGACTGCTTTTTATCAACATCCAGAAGACCTACAAAAATTTAATCAAACCTGAGTTGACTGCGTAGAAATATTTGGAAAGGAGACAGACACATTTTACATATGTAACTGTGCCTTTGATCAGCATTTATTTTTCTTCTTTCATTTCAGTATCTACTTCTTGCTCAGCGCATGGCAGGAATTCTATTAATATTGGCTGCTTTCAATGGGCAAAGTACTGCCAATTTGAACCTCTACAAAGAAAAAGGCAAGGGGTGGCACCTGTGGTTCAAAGGAGTAGGGCACTGGCCCCGTATACCAGAGGTGGCAGGTTCAAACCCAACCTTGGCCCAAAACAGCAAAAAAAAAAAAAAGAAAGAAAAGAAAAAGGCAGCATTGACATTTTATTAGCATTAACTGAGGGTCTTATATGTACTGATTCATTGCTTATGAGGGAATACAAAAATGAGGAGATCATGTATTTCCCTAAGAAACTTCCATTTAGTGAGGAGGGTAAATATCAATAATTATAGTGAGGTATGACACTCAGCGCTGTCTGTGGTAACATATAGGAAGAATGATAACAAAATCAGGGGATGCTTCCTAGAAGGAAGAGGGATTTAGGTCAAGTTTTGCCACAGATGACACATTTTCCCTCTTTTTGTACCATGCAGAGGTGCAGTGCCTAACAATATGGCCTATTTTGTCAGAGTTCAATCTTGACTCTGCTTCTTATAAGAGGCAGAAAAATGCAGTCTCTGAAGCTCAGTCTTCTGATCTGTATAGTAGAGATAGTAACGGTACCTACCTCACAGGGTGGTGGAAAGGATGTGTTGAGATGATTCTTACGTAGCAGTGCTGTTGGTACCCTACCCACATCAGCTCATCTTTAATGCTTCAGAGAAGACTGCTCTAACTTCTGACCTGTGTTTTCTCCCTAGCCATAAGGGACCTTGCCTGCCACATGGAGGTAGGAAGTGCTGAAGAATTAATTACCTGTCACAGGAATAGCTTATCGTCAATGACTGATGGGAGTTGTGACAGAAATACCCCAGCCCCCGAGACCCTCATATAGAATAAATCCTCATTGTAAGTAACATTTTAGATATTTACCCTCCTTGTTATAACTGCAGTATGCGGTTTCCCAGAGTTTCTTTGCATAATTAAGCTTCAGTCACCCACAGTGGTAGCTGGCTTTATAATGTCCCTTTTACCAACTGCCATCCTTTTCTTAGACTGTGTCCCTACTCCTCTGCCATCACTCTCAGAAACTTCCAATGAAACCACTAGCCATTGAATCCTTGTTTCTGGCCCTGTGTCTGGGAAAAACCAAGCACTGATCACAGTACTTGGCACGTGGAAAAATAGAAAGTGGTGAGCAAATGCTGAGTGCTAGTAGAGCAACATACACTCACACTGCTTCCTCCTGGTTACATATCCTATGTAGCCCTTCAGCTGCCTCCAGGTTAAAGCTAGAGGGAAATCAGGCACAACATGCAATATAGTATATGCCCTTTCAGTCTTCTGTGTCTCACTAAATCATTAGAGGTCTATTATAAGCACATATACCCGATTACTTGAGAACAGCACAAACCACTAGCTCTTAACTCTGTGCCTTTCCTGACTTCTCATTTTGAGATTCTTTTGTAGCTTATATGCTCAAACACAAAATCTCGTATTTTTTGGTCCTTAGCTAAAACTCAGGAAAACAGAAGCCCACTGGATTTCATCATTCATCTTTGTTACCACGTCCATGGGAGTATGTAATAAGTGGAAGACTGATAGGATCCTAGAATTGAAAATAATGTGCAGATCATGTAATCCTAACCCATCATTTATCAATGGGCAAACTTCGATGCAGAAAAATATATGACTTTCCCATGACAATATGACAAGTGAATGTTTAAGACTCCCTGTCTAGGACTCAGGCATACAGTGACGTCGAGTATGGCCAAGATACTACTCCATTTTACCCTCTACTCCCAACCCCCTTCCCATTGTTCCTCTGCTTTTCTTACATTTAAGGTGATCAATCTGTGAGTACTTTACTTTCCTGATCTGTTTTCAGAAAAGGACCTAAAATCACTCATATTGAAAATGACTGCAAACATGTGACACATATCAAGGATATTTGTATTTTAGCAGGAATCAAATGGTTAACCTACAGGGGTAGAACATTTTGGAAATCTACTGGTAGGCAGGACAGGAAAGTGAGGTAAACAGGCTTCTTTGCATCCCTGAAATCTTTCCATTTGTTACATTCTCCTCTGGGCATGTGTCTGATGTTAAACACGATACGCCTAAACAGTAATGCTATGAGATACAGTAGGTAAGAAGACATTTAATATAATGAAGTGCCAAGAAGGGCCAAAGGAATGTGCAATAGGGCAACTATTTCCAGCTTACCCTCCAAGTAGGAAGTGACCTTTCCCGTAAAACAGATTTATAATGCTGTTCTTATTACCACAGTCCAGAAAATAGGAATTCTGAAGAGAAAAATCCACCAGAGAGAATAGAGATGCTTTAGTATATAATAGAACCGTTGGGTAACAGGAAGCAGTAGAATGTGATAGAAAATGCACAGGGCAAGACTTGAGTTCTTAAATGATCACTTAAGATTTTTAATCTTCAGTTTTCTCAACTGGTAATTGGGGCTACTCGGCTTTGTCTGCCCTGCCTCATAGACATGTTGCAAGAATGGCGTTAATTAAAAGGACCGGAATGTAAAGGATACATATTATCTACATATGCATTATCATAGAGGGAAGAGATTTGTTCTATTTTCTGAAAGTAATATTTTAAGGGTTTTTCATGGTAGATTTGGAATACTGAATTGTTTTTCATTAGGGTTTAATAATTCAAATAATTTAATAATGTCAAATAATTTACAAATTCAAAACTGGGGCTAGATGCTGGTAAAGAAGGTTATCTGTGAGTTCCCATGACTATCACTTACGAGCATCTCCATTGTCTAAGTGGAGACTCTCCCCCGTTTTCTCTGGTTTGGAAAAATGTTAACAAAACCACAAATTTCCAGTAAATATTCTTTCATTCTTTCATTATAAATTTCAGATATATCTCTCACAGTTCAGATGAGAAGTGGCATGGGGGGGGATAGGAATCATAGAATTTTATAATTGGAAGGGAGCTTTGTTAAATTCTGTCTTTTGTGATATACTGAGTGGTTGGATGACCTTCCTAAGGCCAAACTGTTATTTTGGGTTCCTTCATAAGTAACTGATTCAAGGAGGAAATGGAGAAATGAGACAGGGAAGGGAGAGTGGCCAATACAGGGTGCATTATCAAGACACCTGCACCTGTAGGAGATTGAAGTTTGGTTCTATGAGGAAGATACTTGGTGACAGTGTAGAACGTGTGCCTCAGAGTTATCCCCCCTCAAGGTGAGGGAGCTAGAGTTTTTATATTTGCATTGTTTGAGGGCTGCTCCCAGGAGGCAATAGTACTCCAGCACTTCCAGCCTTCTGTAGCTTAAGAATGCTTTCAAACATTCTCAAAAGATGCAGATGATGGCAGGCAGAAGTGAGGGCCTTGTGTACGGACACAGTAAAAGTGAGGAGATATGGGTAGGTTAGTGAGAGCATTTATGGCAGGTGTGAAGTAGCTGAGCCAGGACTTGAATCCAGGTCTTTCGATGCCTACTCCATGCACGATCTACTCCAACATGCAGCCTTTTATTATACCTCATTCCTACAGCCTTCTAACCAAGTTAGGCCCAGTACTAAATTCTTAGAATCAGGAACTACATAAACAATTACAAAAAGTGGTATGTGTTAAAAATATGGAATTATGGTTATGATTATTAACTTGATGTTTTAAATTTTAAGCATTTTCAAAAGTGACAGTAAGTCGCACTGGGAATTTCTAGCTCAATTACAATAAGCAAATCTGTGACTGCTTATTGACTAAAGAGAGTATATGTTTATTTCTTTGAAAGGTTATTAGCCTATATAAGGGTAGGCTTCTAGAAATTTGGTTGATTCAACTGTACTTCAGGGCCATTCAGAAAACTTAAAAAAACATTTCTGGCAATATTAATGTGCTAATTGCTGGGATTGGCAAGCCCACAGGCTGTACCGCCAAACCCCAATACACTAACTATTGTTTATCAGGGAAATTTATAATTCATACTCCATAAAGAAACGGCACAGACCTATGGATTTATACCGCTCATTTATCACATGTCTCTAAGTCCTAAGTCATTTCTCTATAGGGAGTATGGCTAAAATGGCAACTCAAAGCTCAACATGGTTAAAAATCATTCAAATTGGTTACATAATCACTTAATAGCAGAGCCGAAATAATAAAAGGCTGTCATTTTAGCTACTATAATATTATAAATTAGTCAGCAATAAGCAATGAGAGAGATTTTTATGTTTGTATTTTCGATTGTTAGTGGGCCTACTGTCATCTGGGAAGAAGGATGTCCTTATGGGTATGCACACCTCCCTGAGGTAACTGTTTAAGAACAAACATCTGACTTGAGCAAAGACATAACCGCAAAGATGCAAGGGCATCTCATCTGGCTTCTCCCCAAGCTACGCAGGCAGAATGAAGACAGCTCCATGGTTGGAGCAGCTCTGTTCACCCGTCACTGGTGGCCCAAGCACATCTTGGCTTTACCTCCTTTCAGTGAGTCCAGAAAGCCACACAGAAATAATCTGTGAGATAGCATCACAATGGGGATTAAGTAATTTAAAAAAAAAGGAAAAGAAAAACAATCTGAATTGATTCCTTTCCCTTCTCTAACCACCCCCTCAAAGTTCTGACAGATGTTTACTCTCCATGGAGTGTGCCCACGCCCCCTTCCTCAGAGAGTGTAGCACACTAGGGGTTGTTTGGCAATAAAACAATATATACCTCCTGGAAGTGCTGAATGACAACGATACAAAATCTTGAAATAGATGGTACAAAAGGATGATCCCATTATTTTTAATCTAAAAATAATTTAATCATATAACAAATGTTAGAGAATTTCACCTCTTCAGAACATCCCTTCTTAATATTGCTATAGATTTAATTAGCACTTACTTAAAATAGGTAACTTTTCTGTCCATTAGGAAGCCCATTTTCCTAAGGAGACACCTTTGTATTTCGAACTGTTGATTCTATTTCAAATGATATTGTGGAGTTTTTCTGAAAAATGGGAAAGAGTTCAAAAAAGGAAGTCCTGTCATACAAATCCAGGTGACCTTTTGTTTAGCTTTTGACAGCTCCTGTAGTCAAGAGTGCATATTCCATAAAAGAAGAGAAAGAGCACTGAACTTAAACTCTGCCACTCTAGGGAATGTTTTCTGCTTAACAAGATGCTTTGGAATTGGCAAAGAATAAAATAAAGCATTTCTGTTCTGAAGCTGTTTTATAGGGGCAAAGTGAGAGTATGAAGTGACACAATTATATGGATAATTCAGACCAAATGGGTGATTTTAGCATAATTAGCAATTAACTTTTCTGTATTATTTAGCTAAATAACTAGATCTGTTTCTAGTATCCCCTTGAATCTATCTAATTCCTCAACTCAGAATTACCCAAATCAGCCATATTAGCATCCTTGCAAATCAAAAACCTATTTCTTCCTCTCCATGTATTTTGCTACCAAGGTCAGTTAATTCTCTCACTTAAAGGTTTATGAAGAGGTTTCCCATTATCTTCTATTTCTTTGGCTACTGTCCTATCTGTCCTTCATCTTAGGGACCCAATGATACAGGAGTAATTTATTCCATTAAAGGCCTACTTAGGTGTCTCTTTCAACTCCTACTTACTTTATAATATCCCAATACCAAGTTTCTTAAGATATTCCTTTCATTAAAGTCATCCTTTTACTCAAGAACCTATTTCCTATCATATTAGGTTCAAATTTCCTCATTTAATTTTAAATGTTATTCAAAACATTGTTCTTCTCTGGCCAAACTTGATCAATTCTAGCCAGTAATGTAATAACTTTTTTCACTTAGAGTTCCTTATTCAGACGTTTGTTCAAAAGTAGATTGTAAGATTGTAGTCAATATGCAAAACATCAGTGACAGAAATAAGCTGGGGCAAGATTATATGAAGGTTTTGTGAAGAATATTAAAGTATTTTTATCCTAAAAGGAATGGTAAACTATTGAAGAGTTTGTGTGGGAGAATGATATGATTACTTATTTTTATGAAAAGATCTGAATGCATTTTAGAAAAAAGAATTATAAGGTAAATAGATTATGTGTTGACAACTCCGTATCACTGCAATCCCTTCTAAGTTCTCTGTCACAGAGGAGAAGACAAGATTACATTTCCCAAGCTACTCTTCTACTCACTGCTTTACATTTCAATTTGCCAATGAAAGGCAGTTGTAAGAATTTGAAGGCAAGATTTTGAAAAGAAGGCAAAGCTACCGTTTTCTTAAAGCAGTTGCAGTGAGATCCATGGGAACATGTGATTATTCCTTAACAGCTTCCTGGTGAGCTACTGAGAGTCACCAACTTAAATGTTTCAGGCTGAGTCTTCAGGTATCAACTTCCCTGGTTTTCAAGGTCAGCTTTACTTAGCCTTTGTTTTCTTAGTTTCCCCTAAAGTTATGGAGCACTATGTAGTACATTAAACCCCTTATGCCTGCTATAAATAGAGTGGCTTCTATTTCCCTAACCTTAACTGATAGCTAAGAGGCTAACAAAAGTAAAGTTGAGGGACCTGTTAGGAGGTTGCAACTGTGATCCAGGCAAGAAGAGAAAAGTCTGAATTAGTTTAATAGTAATAGGGATGGTAGGGGTAAAAGTCGATGTTTGGAAAGTGAAATGGACTGTGCTTGCTGGTAGAAAGGATGAAAGGGTGATGAAATTTTCAGATAATTTCCAGGTTTCTAAGCTTTAGCCATTAGGTCGGTACTGACAGTCATTGTAACAGGGATAAAGGAGAAGCAGGCTTGCTGATAATATCATTCGACTCATTTGAAGTGCCCACAGATTCTTCAGGCACAGATGTCTGATAGGTCATAGGTCACAAATCTGAAGTGAAGAAAAACGACTGGAGCTATGAACTTAGGAGTTAATCAGCATGAAGATGAGAAAGCTGTGTTCATGGGTGAACTTACCCATGGGAAATAAGAACACAAAAGAAGAGGCCCACGTGTAGCCCTGAAAAGATGAACAGTTACAAAATGTACTATGAAAGAGTGGTCAATAAAGGAAATTGAGAAAGCGAAGTCACAGAAGCAATTTCCCTGAAGCCCCACAGGGAAGGATGAGATCAGAACTCTTAGCTGTGTGTGACAGACACATCTTTAGTTGAAGAAAGATGGGAGGAGGGACAGACCAGAGGGAAATTAGGTTTGATGGCCACATGAGGAGGTAATTCTTGTCTGACGTCTATGTTTTCTGTCAAGTTAGGAGCTAGATCAGCTGCAGAGGGTAAGGGGAGCAGGTGATGGGGTCAAAGGTTTGAAAAGAGAGAGGAAGGTTTGAAAAAGGCCTTTGTGGTGAATGGGGCAGAACATTTACTAGGAAGAGAGAAGAGACTGTTCCAGCTGTGCCAGTAACCAGCTGTGAGACCTTGCAAATTCATTCATTGCCTTCTAAATCTCCTGGTCCTCATGGCTGGGTAGATAAAAGAACTGGGGCACATGATTACGTAGATCTTTGGGAATGCCATGGCAACAGCCCTAATTTCTTTTCCATATAGCCAGACGATAGCCCCCCACCAAGGCCCAGTGAAGTTTTTATATGCTCTGGAAGAATTCCCACAAACCCAGCTTGTAGGAATCATTTGTAACCTAAATTCCTCCAACACATTTTCTGCCACACTGTTGTCTGTACATAAATGTATTCATTAGAAAAATAATTTATACTTTTGCTCAAAGATTTTAAGCACATAATGTCAATGCTGAATGGCATAGAACCAAAACTGTTGTCCCTTCCTCATCTAACTCTTTTGTTCCTTAGATATCACCATATTAGACTCTTACTATTCCTTTTGGTATTTGATATTTCTGAATTACACAAGGCTTGTTACCTCTCTCATCTCAATACCCATCCCTCCCCTTTGAGGGAGCCTGCCTTCCTCAAACATCCGAGGTATGGTGTTCATCGAACATACTGGGCAGGCTGCTCTCCTGAACACAACAGGAAGCCTTTGCACTGACTGTTCTCTGTGCTAGGAATGTTTTTCCCACTATAAGACTCACTCCCTTAGGCCTTTCCCCACAAGCCGCCGTTTCAATGAAGACTTTCTCCTCTAGCTAGAATAGCAACTGACACTCACTGTGACAATGCTTCCTACCTTTGTTTCTTTCACTTATCACTATCTAATACATCTTGTATTTTATCTATTTCTCTTGACTAATCTCTTTTCTCTGCTTATGTGTAAGTTTCACGAGGGCTGGAACTTTTGTCTGTCATTCACTTGTAGTCCTAATATCAAGTGCATGGTAAGTATTAAAGAACTGTTAATTCACAAATGCTGCCGTTTTATATTGAGCAAATTTAAACTTCATCTATTTACTGTTATATAGTAAAGCTCCAACGCTTTTACAGTCCTCTGATTTTCCCCATTCTCCCACTATTTTTACATGAAAATTGCTGGAGACATTATTATATCTATGTAAATACCGGTAAGTACTGAACCAGTGGGGGAACACCAGGATTAAGGCTCTGAGATATAAGGTAGAAGAAAGAGGGGCAATGGAATTTATGGTAGTGAAATAGTCTTCTGAAAACTTCCTTCTCAAAAGCCTCTCTTCCTGGGTAAGGGAGGAAGGGAAGAAAAACATAGCTTTTCCACTATTTGATTCTGACTCCTGAATTTTTTATACTGACCACTCACTTCTTGGTATTATACATCGCCATTTCCTCTTGATCTAGTTTGGGGGAAAAAAAAAACAAAATCAATGCATGTGGGAATGATGACTCATTTGTCCAATAATTCCTGTGTGATTTATTTTCCCAGTAGACCCAAAGCAGGGGTGCCAGCGTTGGGATGTAATTACTAAAATGGAGGAAACGGGTACAGAATTGAGAAGAGGGAAGATCAGGAAATATTTCCATTTTGTACTGGTGTTGGGATAGACAGTAACCCAAGGATGAGCACAAATCTGTAAAAGGATTTGCATGCATATTGTAGAACTACAACAAGCTCTTAGAAGTGGGAGGTTCTTACTAAGCATAATTCTTTAGGGCAAATCTGGCCCCTTTTTAATGATCCCAGTAAAGCACACCCTCACACAGGGCTTATGCTTCCTTCTGCTTCTTATTCTAAAGATAGTAAATAAAGGATGCCAATTTCCAAATGTTGCTCTTGCTGAACTCCAGGCACAAGTCACTCTCTCCTCCCTCCCAATTGCAAATATTTAGCTACTTGGAAAGTTGCATATTCTGCTATCATCCAGCCAATAGATGAATAGTTGCCAACAAATAATGGTCTCTTCAGCCTCCAAATCCTCAGCTTGCATCATCTGACAGTGATTTCTGTCCATCATTCTTGGTTTTCAACCCATAATAGCTCTCAAACCATTTATTTAATGCCATGTAAATGTGTACATGATTGTCACCACATATTAATCTTTGGGGTGGAATGGCATTAAGCTTTTAAAGGAAATAAATGAGGTCCCTTAATTTGCTTTTATCTTGCTTCTCAAATTGCGCTTATTAAAATAACACATGCTTATCAAGTTGAGACTTCTTTTTATAAATTAGTAATGATTTGTTAACCATTATGCATTTCTAATGCTACATAATCCTTTCCTGAGCACTCTTCTATATCACTTCATGGCTTAAAATGGATCTTCTGATCTTTACACTTCCTAAATTTGCTTTTTACTTTCTTTAATATGGTAAATTCTAGTCTCAATATACTGTTTGGCATTGTACCATGGTTCCAGTTTTATAGCTCAAGCACCATGTCTGACCTTCTATGGGGCAGAACAAGAGATTGCACAGCATAGGGAGGGGCTACACAGGAAATGGCCAAGGCACTAAATAAACTAATCAGGGCACACATAAGACCAGTCAAGCTGTCCTGTTAGAAGAACCTGGAGTTAAATGAGGAAAGGGAAATAAAGGGTAGTTTAGAAAGATTATTTAGCAGCCTGTGGTCCTACAATAGTGAATACAGATAGACCAGTGTTTTTCAACCTTTTTTTATGTCACAATACACCTGAACCTGTAGTTAAAATTTCAAAGCAGACTTAAAATTATGTTGATCAAAAAAAAAAAAAAAAAAAAGAAAAGAATAATGGGTGGTGCCTGTGGCTCAAAGGAGTAGGGCGCTGGCCCCATATGCCAGAGGTGGTGGGTTCAAACCCAGCCCTGGCCAAAACTGCAAAAAAGAAAAAAAAAAAAGTGTAAAAACAGAATACATTTACTTTGCTTTGAATGTCTTTCAAAAATAATTAATGATCTTTAAAATTTTTCACAGCACACCTAAGGTCCTCTCATGGCACGCCAATTGAAAAATCACTGAGATAGAGCAACAACTGAGTGGGGCTCTCTTACAAACCCTAATTTCAAGTAGGCAAGTGGTGAGTCAACAAAGCACTCTAGAATTCTGCTAGGATAACCAGCTGGAACCAAAGCAGAGCCTTATGCATCAAATGACAAAACCCGCAATTATTAATTAAAGAACCATCCAAAGCCAAAAGTGTAGAACTCTGATCCAAGGTCAGAGTAGGACACAAGGTTGAAAAACATGGAGCTTCCAAACTCAGGATCTGGGATCCTTAATTTGTCTCTGATGTAAGAACATTTTGATTCCAGCCTCCAAGTGCCCAGGCTTGGCTGAGCTTGTAGGTCATGGTTAGGAGGCTCCAGCTGTGAGACCTGGAAGACTGCCGGAAAGAGAATTGGACTGGCTGGGATTATGAGTTATAAAAGGATTCGCAGCCAGATGCTCTTTAACCTCCCTCAGTGCATTCTTTCCTTTTCATGGAGGCAAGTCATCCGGATTCGGTGGCTTATTGGCCCCTAATGGTTCCATAGGGTTAACTATCTTCTCCAAAGTAAATAAAAAGCCTTTAATATCTTTTGCAGAAAACCAAGTGATTCTGATGTCCCAGGTGCGACCTTCAATTTCTTGTTTGCTTTGGTTTTTTGAAAGTTCTACAGTAAAACTTCTCAATGGTCTCTCTATAAAAGCAGCTTTAGTTTTTGTTTTTTTTTTCTTTTTCTCTTTTTTTGCGGTTTTTGGCCAGGGCTGGATTTGAACCCTCCACCTCAGGCACATGGGGTCTGTACCCTAGCCCTTTGAGCCACAGGCGCTGCCCAAAAGCAGCTTTAGTTTTTATGATCTCTCAATAATCATGAACCCCTTGAGGTCTCCTGAAAGGACATCTAGATGGTTAAAAAGCGTCACTATGACTATGCAGCACTTTTGTACATATTTTTAAGCTAGATTAATATTATTTAATTTCTAACTCTCTTGGCTTGATGTAGTAGTGAAATATCTAAATTGTTAGGAGTGGAAGAACTTAGAGATTAAAGCGTCTTCAGTGATTTTAGCTTTTTGTGAGTCAGAGAACACTTTCAGAAACTAGTCCTTTTCTTATCTAAAATTTTAGATGCATATATGGATATAATATATATATATTTTTAGAAGCTTCACAGAATACCTGCTGTAACTAGCCATGGACACCATGGTAAGAATCTCTCTCTGTGCCAAACAGGTCAAGTGAAGATGGTGAAGCTGTGATCCCCAAACGTTAACTGGTTTGAAAATCTTTACCTCCACAGCTGATGAGCTGCCTCCCCCATGTGCTCGCACGTCCCCCTGGACATAGCCCTGTCTTTGCCCTAACACATGATACTGGCCCTTCCCCTTATCGTACAACCATAGTGAAGCTAAAGTCAGTATCTCCATTATATAACTCAAGCATTTACAAGGCCTGGCACGCAAAACGCTCAATAAGTGTTTGATAAAAAGTCCATATTCAAAGATCCATAATTGTGAACTTCAAGTGCTAGACTCTGACCACGGGAATTATCACTTTCTTGCATTGCCGCCATCATTAGGCAGGTGCTGGGGTCCTCATGAGTTTCCCCACATTCCCCCAATGTGAAAATTCCCTAACCATTCTGATTTTCAGTTTCCTCATCTTATAAACAGGGATAATAGCATTTACTTGCAGTGTTGCCATGAATATAAAATGAATATTGCACGATAAGCCCTATACATGTGCTAATTATCTTTCTTATGATCTAATAAACATTTGGAGTGCAGTGTGTGTCTAACAGACACCACTGTGGGGTCTAAGAGCCCCAGCTTCAAAGCCCTGTGGAAATAACAGCACTGAGACTACAGAAAGAGAGAAATAAAAATCTATCTTGTAGATGTTTCTCACAGGTTTCTGAGACAAGCGTCAAAACCAGGCTAAGATTAGAACCGGGTCCCAGAGGCTCTATTTCGTGTCCCCAGACCTTCTGTTGGCCTGAGTCCTCCTTGAGCTTTTTGTCACAACTGTTTCTGTATTTGTCTTGCTGCTTGTAACACTCACCTCACTGATGTAAGCAGAAGAAAAAAACAATAAAAACAATTGACATTTACGTAGCATTCAAGTTTCCAATCTACTGAACTCCTTTTTTTTTTCCTTTTAAAGGAAACCTTTAACGCAGCAGTGAGGAAAGAAATGACGCAGCAGGAATAGCTATTAGGTTAGGTATGTGGGAGAAGGTCCTCCCTCCCCCGCACCCCTTCTCATTATATTAATTGATCCAAATGCTAGCTCTTCCTCGCTCTGTACCATTCATCACAGACCCGCATGGCTGGGAATGCTGAAACAGAGTGATAGCCAATCAGATGCTTGTGCCTGTGGACTTCAACATCTGTGACTCATCAGCAACCAATTAGATTCCTCCAGTCGGGGAAAACTCTCCTCACCAGGGTAGAAACAAGCTCTGCACGCTGCTGACCTTTACATCAGCAACTCCTGTTTCTGATAATGATGGTGAAAGGCCAACATAGGCCTGGAAGCCCCACCCCACCCCTGCCACATGAAAAGAGTACCTCGGCTTCGCTTTTGCAAAGAGGGCTTATGGCATTTGGTGCTATTTGTGCTTCAGTCTCTTTGCCTCAGAGGAAGCGCAGAGCTCTGTCTCAAATTCTAATTGCTCTTTGTGGGGCAGATAGATGTGGTGGCTGTCTTTCTCTCTGGAGATTCTGCAGCTACGCCACAGAGCTTAAAGCTGGGACTCGTCAAGGGAGGTATTTTTGCTCACCCTCTTAGAGACTACAGAGATACCCTCTATTCTGTGGCCTAGGTTGAATGAGGTAACAGACTTTTGTATAAAACACTGGTATCTCAGTCACTATCCCAGCATCTCTGGGTCTGAGCTGAACTCTGGCATTCTTGACTACTTCTCTCCTTTCTCACTGACACCGGGCTGGAGAGGGGAGAGTGGGAGGGGAAGAGAGAGAGACAAAGAGGGACTGTCTCTAACCCTAAAGCATCTATATTTTCTTTCTGGTCAGAATAAAAACCAGATCGCATACAGCCAAATATAATTGCTTCCAGAATTTTCCTTTTACCTATTTCTTGACTAGAGCTCCTCTTCCAGCGGCCATTTTTGTCATCCTAAAGTTAATGTAGAAAACTCAAAGACAAACATGGTCCACAGAATCCTAGAAAATTTTACTGGTGTCATACAACCTTCCTCATCCTGAGCTTATCTGATTCAAAGGGATCCGTTTCCAGATTAAACTCATAACTTAGAGGAAAATGGCTTCACTTGCAGTATTTCTGTCTCTCAATTTAACCCTCCATCATCACTGTGATAATCAGCCCTGCCAGTAGGAGAGGAAATAGCTTGTTCCTTCAGGTGTAAGACGCCTAATCTGGAGATGTTCTTCTGCGCAGGGCCCCTCCTAGGGTCTCCTAAAAATCTCTTGGCATTAAGAGACTGAGCGTCTGCTTTCTGGAAGCCAAGAACGCTCCTGGGATTATACCTCCTTTTAGCTCCACGGGGGGGCATTTGTACTCACCCCATCAACACCAGCAGGTCGGATGAATCTAAAATCCCACACATCTTGTCGATCGCCTATGAAAGCTGGGGCGCCAACTTTTTCTGTGAAGGGCCAGACAGTAAACACTTTAGGCTGTGCACGCCGCAAGGTCTCTGCTGCAATTAGTCAACTCTGCTGCGGCAGCTTGAAAGCAAGCATAGCCAGCAATGAACAGGTGTAGCTGTGTCCCATTACAACTTTTTAAGTGGATATTGACATTTGAATGCCATACGATTTTCACAAGACAGAAGAGTTGATGATTGATTTCAGTCATTTAAAAATGTAACACAAACATTTTTTAGCTTTCAGGTCGTATAAAAATGGGTAGCAGACAGTAGTTTGAGTCCCTGTAGGGCAGAACACAACTGAGTCAGAAGTATTACCTGGAGCACCCTGTAAAATGCCATTTTATCAGCCATAGTGCAGATGGTCTGACTTCGCAGAGTGAGGGTAGGGCAAAGTGATCTGTTTATTTAGCCAGACTGCAGGTGATTCAGATGCTGGGAGGTTTGAGATCACACTTTAATAAACACTGCACTAGGAGGAAAGATGAAGGCAAACTTCCCTAAAAAATACTGTGGAATACGGGTTCAGTTTTATCTTTGAAACCAAGTCTGTACTCCTTAAGCAGAAAGTCCAAAGTAGCTTCCTCAATTCTGAAAAGATCTGCCTTCAAACCAATCTATTTTAGTGGTACAGTCTCTTTTTTTAGAGCCTCAAGCTGTCGCCCTGGGTAGGGTTCTATGGTGTCACAGCTCACAGCAACCTCCAACTCCTGGGCTTAAGCCATTCTCTTGCCTCAGCCTCCCAAGTAGCTGGGACTACAGGCGCCGCCACAACACCCGGCTATTTTTTGGTTGGAGTTGTCGTTGTTTGGCAGGCCTGGGTGGATTCAAACCCGCCAGCTCTGGTGTATGTGGCTGGGGCCTTAGCCACTTGAGCTACAGGTGCTGAGCCTGGTACAGTATTTCAAACCATTCTACACGCTAGTCAGTGACCTCACTGTCTCCTGACCAATCTTTGTACATGTTCCTTTTACCACGTACCTCTTTTCAGGCATTCATCCAAGCTGGATTTTTTTTTTTGCTGTTTACCCCTCTCTTAGATATTTCTCCATCTTCAGGGCCCGGTTAAAGTGCTACCTCCTTTATGAAGCTTTTTTCCAACCCCGTGGTTCTTATTTGAACATGTATGAGAATCACCTGGAGGGTTCCTTGAACTTTAGATGGCTAGCCCCACCCCCAAATTTCAGAATCACTAGATTGAGGGTGGGGCCTGAAAATTTGCATTTCTGATGAGTTCCGAGGTGATGCTGGCCATGCTGGCTGGGGACTCACACTGTGAGAACACAGTCCTAATCCTATCAAGCCCAGGGATACTCCCCTTCTTCTAATCTAAACTGAATATAGCTTCTGTTTCCCATACAGTTTATTGCCACTTGAGTTCTGCTGCTGCTGGTGGTGATTTTGCATGCATCCTGACCCCTCAAATATATTGTTGACCCCTTGAGGTTAGAGTCTGTAGTATATTTTATGTACTTTTTGGTATCATCCAATGCACAAGTAGGCCCCCACACAATGCTTGTTCATTAACTCATTGAAATAACGTAAAAATTAATAAACCTTGCCACACAAGTCAACTGTATTAGTCAGGGTTCTCCAGAGAACAGAACCAATAGGATGTGTATACATAGAAAAAATGTATTTTAAGGACTTGGCTCATGCAATTGCAGAGAGTAGGCAAGTCCAAAATCTGATGGGGGAGGCCAGCAGGCTGGGGACCCAGAAGAAGACAATGTTGCAGTTTGCATAATTTCCTCTTGCTCAGAGGAGGGCTTTCTTTTATTTTATTCGTACCTTCAAGTGATTAGAATGAGGCCCACCCACATTATGCAGGGCAGCCTGCTTTATTCAAAGTTCCATGATTTAAATGGTAATCTCATCCAAAAATACCTTCACAGAAACCTGCAGGATAATGTCTGACCATGTATCTGGGCACCATGGCACCCAGTTAACTCTCATAGCAACAATTTGAAACATTTCACAAATGAAGGGTTAGCTTGGTCCCATATAGCTAGGGATTCTACACGGTTTTCCCTTCTTAAGTTTATATCCTTGTCAATTGGAAAATAGGGAAAGAGAAGTAAAGCCCCAAATGGAAGGGACATTAGAGGTAGGCATCAGTTTTCTACCTCAATATACCCTAAAGTATAACTTGTGCCATAATACTGTTTTTCTCACTGTGTGATGATTCTGAGTAATGCATGGGCTAACATTTTTAATTGTTGGGTATTTCTTTTAAGGGAAAAATAAAACCAGCATATCCAAACTATAATACTACTTACTATATCCCGGGATGCGACTATGTATTAAAAGAGATATCCACTAAAAATACAGTACAGGGCTAACACAAAGTATTATTCAAAAGAATGCAAAGGCTCTAGGCCCATAAAGAGTGAATCCTGAATGAAAGTTTTCCTGCCCAGCAGGGAACCTGATTCAGCACAGAGTTTGTGCTCTGAGACAAGAGGCTTGGAGGAAGAAATTCCCAGTAGGTTTTCTTAAAAGTGAAAACTACAGTCCCTGTGGCCCATATTGGAAGAGAAAAGTCTGTGAGGTCCTCTAATTGGCTGACATCATCTGGACTAATTCCTTCAGCTGTGTGTAAGTATTGAGCTGCTTGTTGGCCAGTTTTCCAAGGACTGACCCTAGAGGCTTTTCCAAGGAGTATAATTTAGGAATATGGTGCCCTAGTTGTTGTCATTGTACACTGGTGGCTCCTGATTTAGTGATTAAGGGTTACTTTAGTGGAATCCAGATCTCCACCACTGTCAGAAGCCTAGGCAGTCTTGTCAGGATTTGTCACTGCCTTAAGCATATTCCTTTTTGAGATACTTCTTTTCAGCTGTGCAGACCCACACATTCCTGTCTCTATAACTCTTGCTGAATTTACTGGGTGATGAAGACTGTCCTCAAAGCCTTCTCTACTACATGAGATATACCAAGAAATGCTTCTGGAGAGGATAAGGGCAGTGAAGTACCAGAGAATGTTTGTGCTCAGGATGGGATCCCTATGCTGGGCTCTACACATACCACATTGACAGCTCTCTTTATTTTGAATGCTGATCCTTCCCATGCTGGTTCTTCCAATCTCCCTGGCCATAGGTAGCAGGAGCAAATTTCATAATTACAAACATAAACATGCAATTTGTGGCATTCTCATATAATTTATGAAAAATAAAGGCTTTTTTAAAACCTTGAACTGTGTAGCTAAAAGCAAAACTTAATACTAGCCACTCAGAGTAACTGAGGCATTTCAATACATGTAAGCCAATTTAGAGTTTGGCATCTTTGGTCCTCTCTCCCTGAAGTGGCAGCTAAGTTTTGGAAATGGAAGTGAGGGAACTATGTAGGTTTTAGGTGTTAAGTGGTGTGGGCATTTTGTCTGCAAGCGCCTTCTGTCATGCATTATTTTTTGTTGATGTGGAACTCACTTCCTCTGAACTTGGGCATTGGCCTTCAACTCTGCTGAGTCTGTGGAAATGTACCTGTTGGTCTCCTCGGCTCTGATTCTTAACCTGAGTTTTTCAAATCCTGAAAACGGCTGTTTCCCTGTTTCTTTTCCTCTCTGTGTTACATCTCTGTCCTTTGGAAGGAAAGATAAAGAAAACATTTATTATATTTATTCTTTCATTCCTGCTGTCCTGGGAAATCAGGGATGGAAACCCCCTCTCAGGCCCTATTCACCGAGACCTTTCCTGGCATGAATGATTCCTACTCTCTGGCTAATACATCCTTTTGGCATGAGTTCTTCCTCATGAAGACTGCCACCTCTTTCCCTCTATTGAGCACAGATCTTTTATACACATACATGAACTCATTCCCCCAATCAAATCTGTCTGAAATTTCTGTAATCCATCACCCTGCCATGACAATGAGTCTAGGGTGGAGCGGACAATAGGTCTTTACTCAGGTAACTTCTGAAGTTAAGTTCTAGGGAAAACATTGGCTGGGGAAAGGATTATGAGATTTTTATGCAAATTCATGGTTCCATAATTCAACATATGTGTATTTTTTTCTTGCCTGATGGTTTTGCCAGAGGGCAGGAAAAATAAACAGGAGTCAAAGAAAGTGATCCAAAAGCAACTGGGAGCTATTAGGTAATGTAATACTTTCTCTGTGATAACTGCAGTCAGGCAGTTAAAGACGGAAAATCAGAAGAAAGGGAAGACCAAGAATTCTAAAGCTCCGAACTAAGAACTGAAAACCATTGCTGCCTGTGTGTGTACAGTGGATGGGCTTTCTGGCTTTTAAAATGTTTAACAGTGACTGAAAAAAAAATTGATTTCTACTGAAGTCTCAAAAGAGAATAGAAGCTAAATTAAGCAGCAATTAAAGTGGTTAAATGTTAATAGAAAAAGTTGCTCCTGGAGTTTCATATTTCTTTGATGTTGTTCTATATTGCACTGTTATATTTAAGCCTCATATTTTATACTTTGATAGCTACATTTTTGATAGGAAAAGAATGATTCATGTTTGCATTTAGCACACCAATAAAAAAGAGTTAATAATAATCTCCTAGTATACTAGAAGGTAATAAACTATGGTCTATAGGTCAAATGTGGCTCATCACTTGGCTCTTGTGAATAAAATGTTATTGGAACACAGGCACTCCAGTTTGTTTGCATATTATCTATGGCTGCAATGGCAAAATTGAGTAGTTGCAACAGAGACTGTATGGCCTAAAAGGTCTCACACATTTACTGCATGACTCTTCACAGAAATATTAATAGTTTGTTGGTTCCTAGTTCATATGAAGAGGCCATAATTCAAGTGTTTACATCCACCTTGTGGCAAATTATGTAAATTAATGGCATAGTGCTTAGGAGAATTAAAGAAAATCTGTATGACCAGTCTAAGAAAATCGCACTCCAAATTGATAGGAAATACAATTTATTAAGACGATCACTCATTGCATCAGCTACTAATGAAATAGGATAAGAGAATATTGTGGTTTCCTTTTCCTTAGTTAGCTGACCATATTAAAAACATGAATCTTTTAAAAAAAATCATAAAGCGAAACCTATGAAAAATAGTTAAATCTTTGCTCCTCATAATGAGAACACCCAATAAGCACTGGCACTTCTTGTGATCACTAACATTTTCTGTGAATTTGTTATTGATGTCACTCTTTTGGCATAATATGTACATATAAACACTTTTTGTCAATTTTTTTGAATCTTTACCTTCCTTACAAATAATATATTATGCTATTACTTGATGTTGCTCCCACCATACCTAAATGAGAGATTATTTACTGTGGCTGCACACTAAAATCATTTCCAGAGTTATTTTGTTTTTATTGTTGGGATTCATTGAGGGTACAAAAAATTAGACTGATTGCATTTGTTGAAGTCCCTCTTATAATTGTGTCCTGCCCCCAAGAGGTGTGCCATACACCAAGACCCCTCTTCCCCTTCTTCTTCCCCTCTCCCCACTTGCTCATTCCCCTACCCTCCCTTGTATTAGTTCATCTACTGCCTCATTTCCAGAGTTTTTAAAAAGTGCCAAAGCACTGGAACCAGCCCAGAGAAATAAAGGGAAAATTCATCAGGGAGGGGACCATGGCATCAGTAAAATGCTCCCCAGGTGATTCTAATGTATAACCAGGATTAAGAATCAGAGATCTAGACATAACTAAACTTTGCTCTTGAGGTCCATTTCATGAGCTGGAATATAACCTCTGGTGTTTTCCAGAAAAAGTAGAGCACCATCAAATCTGGGAACTCAGAATCATTCTCTAGTCCTCGCCAATAGCAAACTCAATGGATATTCAGGCACACTAATAAGAAAATACAGGCAAAGAGTCAGGAACATTATCAATTTGAACTAAAAAATGAACAAAACATTTCTGTGAATAAATGACCTTCCTGGAAAATGGAGGCAAACATGGTTGTGTGATTTCATCCAATATTTTTGAAGGTTAAAAAGAAAACAAAGTCAGGCTTGGAGGAGTGGTTTTAGTTTTGCTTGTGTTGAGTCTCCAACATGACTTGGACCCAGCCTGGTTGCAGGATTTCCTTCTCCAAGTGCTCCTTTCAATCTCTTGTGCACTCTGGGCAGCTATCAGATAACCAGACAACCATCTGTAGCTTTTCTGTAAGCTGCAGTTGTAGCAACAGGGACTTATCTGCCCTGATTCAAGAGTTCTTGAAATCACTCTGCCAAGTGCATCTGAAGCTTTCCTTGACATATTTTCCTTTTCTACATTGAACTTCAGTGGTCCCATCCCATTGCTTCTCCATGTATCTCTTTCCCCAGGCCTCATTCACATTCACATGGAGGTGCGTGCTGTCAGCCTCCTGGTTTGCCAGCTAGTTCTCCAGCTCTTCTCTCTCCCAGCTCCTTCTGACATTCTTTACCTTATCTCCAACTGCTAAGTAGTTTTCTCCAGACCCTTCAGACAGATCAGAGTTTAGGGGTTTTCTCTTTTCTGTTTTTTTTATACATTTCCAAACTAGTAATTTTCTATCATCTATATACTTGATTATATTTTGCAACTTTCCTCTAAGCCCGCCTCATGCACATCTTCAATCTTATAGGAATCTGTCTCATAATTGATAGCGACATCTGGGCAAGAAGCATCTTAATTGCTTTCTATTATTTGCATAAATCTTCCATAAAATACAAAATGGGTTTTTAACCTTACTAATGAATAAACATGTTAGCCCATACAGGTGAAATGTTAATTGCTTTTCTCAGTTTACATTTTGAATGACAGCCTGATACAGGTGAGCTGTCAAATTTGGGCGTGTCTCTGAAATATGGCTTCTTTACTCATTCAATCCCTCATTTTCCAAATGATCTAACTTGTCACAACAGCAGCTTTGAGAATTTTCATTCTTAGGGACAAGTTATTTTTCTAGAGTTGAGTTAAATTTATTTAAGAACTTTTAATAAATTAAAAATATATCTTTGCTCTTTTAATCCAGCATAGACAGATCTTATGGCCTTGGTTGATGGCTCAGGAATTGAAAAAGGGCATGAATATCTCTTTCTTATCAGATATAGATGTATATTACATATATGCAGAGCATGCCCAAAAACATATACACATTTTAAGAAGGAAAAAACTGTATTAAAATTATAATAGTCAAGACACATTTGACTTTTGCAATTACAAGAGATACAAGATAAAATATTCAAGATAACAAATGTTATTGTTATATATTGAGTATTATGATTTTAATACAGTTTTTAACACACGCACACACAGATTTTGAGGTTTGTCTCAAAATGATACTAAAACTAATTCAAGATCTCAAGACACACACAAAATGATTAGAGAAAGCAACCAAAAGCATAAAGCAGGATAAAAGTATTTCTGGGGGATCATCTACAAAGTAGGTCAGTTAAGTACAGATAGTGGAGAGTTGATAGTACATTGTTATATTTTCTTGTTTAGAATATATGAAAAACACAGTGTCTGCCATAACTGTTATAATTATGGCACCTTATGGTTGAAAATGTAACATTTGCACTCACGTGATCATTAGCCAGAATGAAATACATTATTCCAGGTGCAATGTGTCCAAATATTTCCTCTCATATTTTAGTGGCCATGTTGTATCACACTGTACTTATAGGGCACCAAAATGCATGAAATGTTTCTTCACTTGCTACTTTCTCTAAGCTTTTATTTTATTTTCCATCGTGTTTTGGGGCAGTTGATTGAGTCCCTGGCTCAATAGCTTTGCTTTATTCCTATCAAGCATCATTCCAGGCCTCTGGGGATGCTTTTCTACCCTATGCCCTTGCTACTCAACATGTGGCCTGGAGAACCACAGCATGAACTGGGCACTTGGCAGAAAGGCAGAACATCTTTATCCTGCCCCTTTCCACATCAAATCAGAATTTGCATTTCAGAGAGATCATCATTTTCACATTAAACTTGGAGCAACACTCTGCTGCTATCCACATGTACCCCTTCCCTTTCTCTTTTAACCCCTGCTCAAGGGAAAACAACTTAAGAGCCAACAGCATGTTATTGGCTACTCCATTAGCAGACAGAAGTTTTCAATGCGAAGAGCAAAATAAGTTGAGTTACATCCCACATGATAGAAATCTCTTTTTGGATGAGCTTCCTTCTAAATAGCCCAGGGGTAAAATACCTTAGCTATGTGACAATTAGATTCTGAATTTCACTCATACTACATTCATTATCTTATTGTATAATTTTGGCCTGTTTTCTTGATTCTGTTGACAGAGAAAAAAATGAAGAGATACAGTTTATGAAGTAACTTTAAGTTGAGACATAATATAGTACAGTAGTTAGCAGCATAAATGTATGAAGAAGGACACTTGGACCCAAAGCCTGGCTCCATAAGTACAAATAAAAAAATTGTGAAATGCTCTTAGGAAATCTCTACATTAAGCTAGAAATAAGGTCCCCCTAGGAACTGGGATAGTAATAGGTGGCATTTTTGGAAGTTGAGCTTTTAGGGCATTTCCCAAGATGTAAGAGCCGAGATACTATAGGTAACATCACAAATTACTTAGGAAGCTAATTGATTAGAGACAAGATATCAGATCAAGAGGCTAAACTTAAGTTGACAATATACTTACCACCATATAGACTGGGTTATATTTGTCCCACCACAAGATCACCAACTATAATGTAACCCCCCAGGCGACCATATTGAAAGGGTCTGTTGAGGTGCACAATTGTGGCATGACAGCGCATCTAACCACAGTGCTAAAAACATTCACTGCCTTGGCAGTTGTGTGTGATAAGTCAGTCACACCAAGTTTGGTGTTGGTATTCTCAAATTCCTGTTCCCTGCCAAAAATATATGAGGCTATCCAGAAAGTATTCAGCCATTGTGAATATTATTTGAATAGTACATGGCTGGATACTTTCTGGACAGCTGTCACATAGCCAAAAGGACAAGCAAGGGTAGAAACGCATTTGAAAGAGAAAACACATTTGCACCACTACCCTGAGATTTCCATCATTTACACTTTAAACCCTGTATCCATCCTCTGGAGGAGTGGCAGCTCCTTGTCCACAGGGAAAGACAAGGTACTTGTCGACAGTTCAAAACCTGGTCTATTCTCAGTACTGAGGGTCTCTATTCTCTTAACAACTGAGTTCTCATCTTCTCAATTTACGCTGTGGTTTTAACCTGTTCAATTTTCAGATGTAAAAACAGTTCTTCTGGTCTTTTAGTTCAATGGTAGCGGACTACTTTGTAAATCCATCTATTTTGTAAATCCAGGCCAAATTTGGCAAAAACCGCAAGAAAGTAACAGCAACCAAAACTTAAACTATGTAAAAAATGTGGTGGCTTCTAGAAAAAAAGTTCTTCAGTGGCATAGTTCCCAACGATATAGAGGTAGAGGTATCCAGAGGTATCCAGAATCCTCACCGAGTTTCCAAAGAAGATTAATTTTATTTCCTTTGCCAGCTCCTACTTGAGTTCAGTGTGGGCTCACCAGACTCAGTCATCAGTTCCTGGCTCACTTCACTTCCCCACTTAGGATATCATTTGTTCATTTAAATAAGTCATTCTCCAAACTCTTTGCTGATTAAATTCTTACATTCATGGTATAGATATTCCCTTCATTGCTAATATCAAGTACCAATGTGAATAACTTCACTGAATGAGCTTGTGTGTAGAAACTGGCAAGAGCTAGCTCCATCACACCAATGCATGGTGGCCCATATCCAAAGACTGATTATGTGGGAGTGGAAAGGCCTGGTGAACTCAGAACAACTCAGAAGGGACATTCCTGTGGTCAGGTCAGGTGAGCTTGTTGTCAAGTTAGCATCACAACTCAACCTTCCCATCTCCCCAACCGTGCTTCCTTCTCCCTTTCATAGGGGTTGGTCCCAAGCACTCTCTTTAATAAACATCCCACATGCTAAATTCTGTTTACTACCCGGCGAATTCAACCTGTGATGAGAATTTTTTTTACTCTTAGGTTTGCCGCCAATAATTGCCTTCTGTTTTAAAGAAGAAACTTCATATGCTTTTACAGTTTGGGTAAAGCAGAGAATGCAATTTAAATTTTAATACCAGGGCAAGAGACTTGTAAAGAAGACAGTTGGAATTCCACTTATTGATGGTTTTTTATAAGCTAACAGAAACCTTCATAGGATAATAGCAACACCCTCCAAAGTCTGAGTATCTTTTGAGATACCTGAGTAGTAAGTAACATTGAAGGATACTTTTATAATGCAAAATACTGTCTGCCTTTCTGCAACTGTAGGCAAGAAGGACTAATTTTCTTTTCTTTTCTGTGATAAAATGTATTTCATAAGTGGTTAGAAGGGCTTACTATGTCAAATCTGACTAGTGATGTTCACCAATAAACATCTTAAAGAGAAAATCAGGTTAGAGTAGCCCAAAACTTAAATATATATATAAAATAAGGATAGAAAAAGAATTTTCAAAAAATAGGCTGTGCAGCATTTTATCCTGTTGACAAGACTCTTTTGGGCCTGGTGCCAATTGCTGCTGTGTCCATACTAACTTTGAGGACATAGATTACTCCACATCCAGGAAACTCCTTGAGATCGTCTCAAGTGCTCTCTATTTTGGCTTACCCTGTAGCCACTTGTACTTCTGTGCCACTCTCGAGTGCACAGGAGTCATTCTGGAAACTGGATGTGGCTGCGGCCTCCTAGCACTAAACACACTCCAAATTTCTCTGCTCATCCCACAGCCACTTGTATTGATGTGGATTGCTGCCTCACTGGGAGTACTGCAGCACAGAGACTGCCAGACTTGTGGATTCCCCTAGGCTTGCTCCCAGTTGCACTCACCCTTTTCCCCACTCAAACCAGGCTGTTATCAATGGGGCTGCCTGCAGAGCATGAGCGTGTGAAGCAGCACAGGAAGAAAGCTGCTGGAAGACTAGCTGAGCTCGGGGAATGCCTTCGTTGAAATTCATAGAGTGAAACAGGTTACCCCCCGCAAGGCTTGTTACTAATGGCTGCTAGTGTCTGTAGGGGACACAAAGTATATCTGGTACATCACCCTGAGGACTGTCACCCCGGAACATATCACATGTATGAGGCACATGCAATAACTTTGTACTTTACACTGTCTGCATGTCTGAGTGTGTGTCAAAAATTAAAGATCAAAACTGGCGGGTTAGGAGCAGGAGACACTCAGGATAACGATTCAGACTGTCGGACTGACTGCAGTGTCCTTCCCATCAGCGCCAACCTTAAGTGCTGCTTTCTCCATGATTCCCCAGCTAGCAGTTATCCATTCCCGACTCGGAAAATGAACTCCACTCTCTGTGCACCTGTCTTAGACAGGTAAGATCCTACTGCACACGAGTTTACATCCTTTTGCCCTTACTCAATGATAAGTTATTCACGGGCAAGATTCCTATCTGATTCTGTATGTCTCAGTCCCTTTGCTAGTATCTTGCACCCCACAGGTAATCAGTGTGTGTCTTTGAAGAAATGAAACAATGACAGTGGTCTAATCACAGTGCAGCTTTCAGGAGCTTTCTCACAATGAGGCTTAAAGCACTTTTCTGCTATAAGATCTAAGCAGCGGAGTGCAATGCCTTCTCTCTCAGTTAAAGTGGAATGGTCCATTATAAATGAGATGTGCAAACCCTGGAGTCTTCTAGATTTCTAACATGGATTAATTTATTGACCTGCTTAACAACAGTGGAAAGCTAAAACAAGTACTTGCATATTATACAAATCGATAACAATGCATTTAATTTCATGATTTTCATCCATTTTTAAAAAGGGAAAAAGAAGGGTCATACTAAGGATAATGGCAACAACAACAATGTGGTCATCTCTTTCAAGGTTAACTATCAAGAAAAAAGTTATAGTAGTTCATATATTAACATACACACACAGACCTAGGTTTATAAAAGAAGAGTTTGCCAAGAAAAAGGGAGTCTGGATCGGAATTTGCCTACAACGAGCCTTTCTCGTAGGACAAGAAGTGGGGTGAGGAGATGACATTGTATGTTGGAGCTGCTGGGCGATTCCTACAGGCGCTGCAATGTCACCTCAACTAACTGGCAAAAGTTGATTCTGGATAAATAAATTAGGCACAGCAGGGCTATGTGCCGATAGCTGAGAGATATGAGACTCTAACACTTAATACATACGCTGATAGTTTATTTAGATCAGAATTAATAAATTAATTCACATTCAGCTTAGAAACCTGCGTTTATTAATAGGAATATAATAGCTAGTAGAAAAGGTGACAATACTCCTAAGCATAATTAATGTACCTTGTTATGAACAGTATTACGACCGTGTTTCTAGCTGTCTTTTACCTTTATTCCACGCGCCGTTTGCCTCCAGTTTATTTTGGTTCAGCCTTGGCCCCACTGCTCTTGCTTATACTGCGCTGCTTTTTGAAATTTAGCTGTCATCACTGATGTCACATGCTTCTACTACTTGTTTCCTTGATACTAAAACAGTTCTTCATTTTTATTTCTTCAGCCAATTCTGTCTCCTAATATCAAAACTATTTTCTAAGTGCCCTGACTTTCTGTCTCTGCCTGCAATAGCTGAGGGAAGGGTGATCCTGAAGCAAACAATGTGTTGAGTCATCGTGGGAGTTCAGTGAGGTAACAGTGAGTGTGACTGTCACCGAGGCATTTAACAAATGGTAGTCTCCCCTCCCACATCCCCATTTTTCTGTTATGTAAGATATAGTTATTATTACCGTATCTTTTCCTGGCCAATTTCACCTCACTCCTACAGAACAAAATTCTTTGGATGAACAAATCATTCCCATTGAACTAGTTGCACCTGTCAAACAGAACAAGCCCTAAACCCAGTAATTTTGCATGTGTTTATATCATATCCACAACATTCAACGGTCCATAAACCACTTTCTTATGCGCCATTCTTTTCATCTTCTGACAACTGTATGAGGTTGGCGCTGATGCTAAGGGAAACTGAGGCCCGGAGCCTTTCGTGATTTGCTTAAGGCTGCCAATCCAATTAGTGAAAGAGCTGGGACATGCTGTTTCCTGATTCTCACTTGTTCTTCCCACTGGACTGTGATGTTTTCCAAAGAAATGCTTGCAAGCTACTCTTTAAAAGTTAAAATACAAATAAATATATATACAAAATCATCTAATTTACCAAGTCTATATTGGGCATGGAGATCCCTGTTCTCAGCTGGAAAGAGTCTATTTTGAAAAAGACTGGCATGGCATTTAAGAGTACACCTAATTTAAAAAAAAATACATCTAAATAGTTCTTAGACAGAAACAACTAGGCAGCAGCCCACTTGACCCAAAGCCAACTTCAAGAGCCCATTTTTCCCAAACCACGGACAGGCAGGATAGAGCAGCTGTAATTATTTCTATGAGATAATCCTACCACCTCTGGTCTGCAAAGGTGCAAGTGAGTGCACTTAATTGCTCAGCTGTGTATTTGCTTGAATGTAATCAACCGCTTACTGGGAGTTGCTGTCTAACTATTAGGATATTGGCACAAGAAAAGCTAAATAAATTAGAGAGAGTTCACTCTTTATAAAGCTGCCTTGGAAGGAAAGTGTCTTCCACGTTCAGAGCCAGGGGGAGTTGGAAAGGAACAAGGTTGGAAGTCGGGCCCCAGTCGTACAAAATGCTTACTCCTTATGAGCATTGCCCCAGTCCCTGTTAACACAGGGCATGGCTCAAAGCCACTGACCTCTGGAGAATGCTCTTCTATCATTCTGGAGCCACAGCCAGTTCATTAAATGCACCTATTACCCACAGAGCAAGCACCAGCGTGAAATGAGTTGTGCTTGCTGAGCAAGGAGGACAGGAGGCTCTCTTTTACGGAATGAATGACATCTGTTCCTTCAAGCATGAATACAACAGCAAGGGGAGATGACCAGACAAGACAGAAAAACAAACATCACCATGTTTGGTCTCCAGGGTAATTACACTGGTATCTGGGTGTTTATCTTCTGTCCACAGACCTGGTACAGCTTGACCATATGCTGCCCAGGGGCTGTAGCTATGAGAAAAGCGTTAAGTCCACGAGCAGCTGCAGTGAAGGGTCCATGTGCCCACTTAAAGAACAATCAAAGGATAACTATTTATTTTCTCCCAAGGAGAGACCTTTCTGAGAAAAGATCGGAAGGAGAGGTCACCTCAGGTAATAGCCACATTTAAAGGAGAGGCTCAAAATGTGAAATGGTGAATCTTCAAAGATTAAAGGACCTACTGCTGCAGTTTTATTCTTACATCTTAAGTGGCTCTTTAATGTTTTGAAGTTTCTATCAAATGCAACCTTCTTTCACCTATTGTCCTAGCCTCCAGTTCATCTCTACTCTATCCAGCCCTCCAGATCTTAACATACTATTGTGTTGGCCGTTTGTTTGTTTGGCTATTTATAGCCCTGTTTGCTTGCCTTCTTGGGTGTTTGCATTTAAAATTATATCAGACATAATAGAATAGGGGGAAGGGGGAAAGGGAGGGGAGGGAGGGGGGAGGATGGGTGGAGGGAGGGTGATTGGTGGGATTACACCTGCGGTGCATCTTACAAGGGTACATGTGAAACTTAGTAAATGTGGAATGTAAATGTCTTAGCACAATAACTAAGAAAATGCCAGGAAGGCTATGTTAACCAGTGTGATGAAAATCTGTCAAACGGTCTATGAAACTAGTGTATGGTGCCCCATGATCACATTAATGTACACAGCTATGATTTAATAAAAAAAAAACAAAAAAATTATATCAGCAGTTAAAACTACATCATTTGCATACATCATACTATGTCATAAAATACATTTGTTTTGCTCAACAATGTGCTCATCCCTTTTGCTTTTTTTTTTTTTTGGTAGAGACAGAGTCTCACTTTGTCACCCTTGGTAGAGTGCTGTGGTGTCACAGCTCACAGCAACCTCCAACTCCTGGGCTTAGGGGATTCTCTTCCCTCAGCCTCCTGAGTAGCTGGGACTACAGGCGCCCGCCACAACACCCAGCTATTTTGTTGTTGTTGTTGTAGTTTGGCCAGGTTTGGGTTTGGACCTGCCACCCTCGGTATATGGGACCGGTGCCCTACCCACTGAGCCATAAGCACAACCCTTGTCACATTTGCTTTTTCAATAAATTTTATTATTTCAGATTGGCCTTCAAAGTCCTCCATCCATTTGCTCACATCATATTTTCTTCAGTCCAATCACTTATTTCCTGATCTATTTTGGCCAAGAAGCTCACTCATATATTCCTCGCGTTTTCTACCCTCAAGAAACAGCACCTACAATTTGTGGACTATGATAAAAAATGAAAATGTGGAAGTGCGTGTTCAAAAAAAATTGTTTTTCCTTTTTGCAGCAGTCTCTCTCTCAACTTGTTGTGGTGTTTTTAATTTGTTGTTTAATGTTATTCCAAGTAAAGTAAAATTAAACATCTTAATCATTCACAGGTATTTTACCATTCATCTTTACATTGTGCAATGCCAGTTTTCAATGCAAATATAGGCGCATTTAGCTTGTTTACAGAATCACTGAAATTATACAGTTCATGTTTCATAGCTCATGCATGCATATGTATTTCGCTTTTACCAGAGCAGTGGAAGCACTGCACAAAAGTAAACTCAAATATTTACATGTTTGTGTTGCACCTTTTAATATGAGCACGTATACCAACACTCTTGATCATTGGCTTATCGGTGAGTCAGGAAGGACTAGAAGGAAAAGGAAGTGTGGGTTGCCCTATCTTTTCCCATTCCTTCTGTTCATCACTTTCAGCATAAGTGATTGGCTAATATGGGGAAGTAACCGGACTAAGAAAAGATATGATGGGGTTCTCTGCTTCTGCATGTCTCTTAGAATGCCCTTACCTCTTTCTGTATTTCCAAAGCAAGTTCCTATTGGAATGAAAAGTATACCCTCTCCAGGATGTCAGCAGCCGCCAATCCCCTGCTTGGTCAGTTGCAGATATAACATACTCATCTGGTACTTATGTCTCACATCATGAGTAGACTGGAATTCTGTGTTCATAGGGGCATCTTGAATACTAATATGTGAGCAGGGCAGCAAAAATGGAGATACACATATCACATGTGTCTCTTTTGCTCACACATGCTCCATTGTGACTTCACTTCCAAAGCACAAGTTCAAAGATAAAATTATTACAAATTTCAAGATGGCAACGACAGAGCATTAAAGTAAGGGTGAGACCATTCTGAATTTGGGAGCCATGTGTGACTGAACTGCTAGCATGTCCGTGAAGCCAGCTCTGCCTTTAGATCCGTGACAATGTCTTCATATGGAAGTACTCAATGTAAGTCAGCAACAGAAAGATTTTTACTATTCAGTGAAGGAAAGGCAATGATAGGGTAAATTTCATGAGAACAGAAACCTCCTATCACCTGACATAGGTACAATATGAGCATTCTATAAGTAATTGTTGAATAGATAAATAACTGACTACGGTTTGCCAGAAAGTAATGACAGACAAAATAAACAAACAAAAACCAAAGGAAGGAACAAGAGAGCTACCACTGTTGGGGTGCAGTGATTGAGAGCAATGATTCTAAAGCTAGATCTCCTGGGTTCAAATAAGGGTTCTGCCACATATTGGTTGCGTCACCCTGGGTAAGTTACATACTTCTTTTGGTCTCAGTTTACCTCTTTGCAAAATGGGGGTAGTAATAATAATATCTGCCTTGTAGGGCTATTGTATTATTAAATGAGTCAATGTATGTCCAGCGTATAGACGACTGCCTAGCATGTACTAAGTAAGCATTAGTATGGAAATAGTAGGTAATATTATTATTTGTCAAGGGCAAGTTACAAGTTACATTCTTTCCAGAAGTTTCTCATTTACTCTTCACAAGGCTAAGATCCATGCATTTGTTTATCCATTTACCATATGAGAAAAATGAGGCTCAGAGAAAGTATACCCTAATTTACTAAGTTTGTACAGCCAGTAAAAGGAAGAATAAGAATTTGAACTTGAGCTTTATTATTCTCAATGACATGTTAATACCACCTCCTAATGTAACTTCACTATATTTCTTTTATTTCCCCAAATTATCCTGTTTTTCAAAGACTCTATAGCTTCTGTAGCATGCATCAATTTATGTAACAGTTAGGTTTCTGAGAAAAGTAGCAAAGACATTTTTACTACCCTAACCATTTAAAATATGAAGCAAAGTACTTTCCTAGAATCAAATAGTTAATGCTTTTGTAGGTTAAATGAGTTGTAATTTTTCATTAGAATTTGTTCAAAATGGATATCACCTCTATCAGTATGTTGTTAGAGAATCACTGCAGTTTTTCCTGTTATTGTCTACCTCTTTAATTCTCCAAAGAAACATGGTGAGAGAAACCAAGAACTCCTTCATCTCACCAGGAAACAACCCCATAAGACATAACTCTTTTACTTAGAAGTAACACCAGTTTAGGGGTAACAGGACAAGCAAGGTATTTACAATCAGGACTGCCTTAGATATCTGACCCCCCTGCCTGTTGAAGATGAGAGCTCCTGCCAGAATCGTAGTCTCCCCACAATGGGATCAGGGTTTCTTAATGAGTACAGGGTTATCCTTAATATGCTAACTGTTTCATGGTGGTAAATACGACAATATTTTTAAATTGTTTCAAAAAATGCACTCCTAGTCTTGATGCCTGAATTCTCTTTTCCCAAACAATGCTCTTCTTCCATGTACTTTCCCTCCACGGGTCTAATCTGCTAATTGGAGAGCAACTTATTGACATGTTAAGGTAGAGATTATTAAGTGAAAAAGGCAAGATGGCAAACAACATGTCCAGAGTGATTTAATTTTGGTAAAAGAGTAGCTATAGATATACCTATAGCTAGAACTTATTCTGGAAGAACATGTAATGAAAGGCTAATAGTGACATAACCTAAGTTGTAGAAATAAAATAGCTTTGTTTTATTGTTTTTTATTATCTGTATTATCTAATTTTCTGGAATACATATCTACTGCTTTTGTAATGAGGAGCTCTCATGGAAAGCCTGAAGTATCTTTGTACACACGTACATACACACACACACACACACACACACACACATGCACGTACATGTCATTCAATTATCTGTGACAGACTAGGCAGATGCATAGAGACAGAAAGTAGATTAGTGGTTGCCAGGGGGCTGGAGGAGTGGGGAATGGGGAGTGACTGTTAATGAGTACAGGGTTTCTTTTTCAGGTGGTAAAAATGTTCTAAAATTAGATTGGCAATGGCTGCACAACTGTGAATATACTAAAAAAAAAATTGTACACTTGAAATGGGTGAATGATATGGTATAAGAAATACATCTCAATAAAGCTTTTAAAAATATCTGTGGCATTATTTTTATTAATGACAGATCAACTCCCCCTCAAATTAAAATGCTTGTTGTTTAGCTCTTGATGCTGCCTTGAACTTGAAGAACACACACTGGGATCGGTCTAATGGTCTTTGTGATCTCTTCTGTTTCTAAAATTCTGCATAGCCTAAAGTAAAGATTGCTTCTCAGAGGACCCAATGATATTTTCCAAAGTGAATACGCTGTGTATGCTGGGGTCCTCAAACTTTTTAAACAGGGGGCCGGTTCACTGTCCCTCAGACCGTTGGAGGGCCGGACTATAGTTTAAACCAAAAAACTATGAACAAATTCCTATGCACACTGCACATATCTTATTTTGAAGTGAAAAAAAAACAAAATGGGAACAAATACAATCACACCACCTCATGTGGCCCGTGGGCTGTAGTTTGAGGACCCCTGGTTAGAATGTCTAGTATTGTCTTATAGAAAGTGTAAGGATAAGAAGTCAGAAGTTTCGAGTTCCCATTCAGACTCTACTACGCTTTATCTGTGTGATCTTAAATATGTCATTTAACCTCCTAGGCTTTGGATTTCAACCTGTAAAAGGGATAGATTGGACTACATGACTGCCAAGGTTTCTTTTGACTTTAAAGTCTTGTGATTCTATATACGTGGTCAAGTATTTGACCGTTTTTAGAAATTAACTTTTTAGAAGATCACTACCAACTTCTTTATAAATAAAATATTTTTGAAAAGTTTAGTCCTTTTTTCCCAATATTAACTAATCTCACATATACTCCAGAAAGTAAGCAAAATGCCCAAAACATGTTTGGTGTACATGTTGGAGGAGAATAATAAATATAAGAAGCGCACGTGTGTGTCTCAATATAGACAGACACACACATTTACATATTTTCTTGGTCGCAAGCATGAGCGCTCTGGTACCTCTCCAAAAAGTATCCATCTGCTTTTTACCTAACGGCAAGGACTTTTAAAGCAAGCTGCATATTTTTATGCCTTGCCCCCAAAGACAGGAAGCAGCAGCCAGCTCAGCGGTGCTAACCTCCGATGGCCAGTCCTGTTGTTTGTGATCACAGGCAGCTGAAAGCCAAGACTGCAGGAGCTGCGGGAGACGTCAGTTCTGACACACGGGACCCCGTTGTGCCCAGAGCCCACACTGGCTGACGCAAGCCTCACAGGTGCGCTCAGTTAGGAAGGCAGAATCTGGACTCTGAGAAGCAGAACATGTTTTCAAGCCCCCTCCAGGGACCCTGAGGTGGAGGGGCTGGGACAAGGCTAGAGATAGAAACTTTGTAAGGAAGCAGGAGTAAACAAAAGGGCTTTGCTGACATTTCTGCTTGAACACTCGGTATTTTAAATGTTTCAACACTTCCAAAGCAAGGTTCCCATGTTTTCCATGCCACAGCCTTTAAATGTTTTGAGCAAAAGTGCATTTATTATGAGATTGAGTTCATCATGTTCAGAAGATTAAATGATAAAACACTGTCAAAGAATGAAAAGCTGATACTAGAACAAGCTAAACAAAAATGGTAAAATATTTTGTTCTTTTTGCTATGATCTCCCCGTTCTTATTCTTGTCACTTCTGATTAAAGCCAATTTCCACTTAAAAGAAAACAGGTCATGTTGCTCCCTCAAACTGTTTTCAGTACTCTGCTTGGTCTGTGACTTTTAAACATATTCTAG
Organism: Nycticebus coucang; assembly: GCF_027406575.1. Lineage (NCBI taxonomy): Eukaryota > Metazoa > Chordata > Mammalia > Primates > Lorisidae > Nycticebus > Nycticebus coucang. The sequence goes on from NC_069804.1 coordinate 21,766,924, forward strand.
TAAATTCTTAGTATTATCTCTTTTTCCTCTCCTAACAAGCTCTGCCTTTTTTGAAAATAATTTCCCATGACTGCAGGTCTGGTAGGGTGTTGGATAGACTGCTGACTTCAATTCCTAGACCTGCTAGAACAAGGAACAAAGCATTTAGGGACAGAGTTACAGATAAGGAAATCTTAACATTTTAAAGTTTTAAAAAATAGACTAGAGAGCTCATGGACCAGTAGAATCAACATTGTTAAAATTTCCATACTCCCCACAGCAATTTACAGATTCAATGCCATCTCTATCAAATTACCGAAGTCATACTACACAGATCTAGAAAAAATACTTCTAGGTTTTATTTGGAACCTGAAAGGATTCTGAATAGCAAAGCAATCCTAATCAAAAAGAACAAAGCTGAAGACATCACATTACCTGACTTCAAACTCTACTACAAAGCTATAGTAAACAAACAGCATGGTATTGGCACAAAAATAGAGACATAGACCAATGGAACATAATAGAGAACCCAGATATAAAACCATCTACTTACAGCTGATCTGTGACAAAGCAGAAAACAATGCATATGGGGAAAAAGAAGCCCCATTCAATAAACAGTGCAGGGAAAACTGAATATCCACTTGTAGAAGAATGAAATAGCACCCCTATCTCATGCCACTTCCCCCAAATTAATTCAAGGTGGTTAAAAGATTTAAATGTAAGGCATGAAAACAATGATGAGAATTCTAGAAGAAACTGTGGAAAAACTCTTGCAGACATCAGTCTAGGCAAAGAATTTATGACTAAGACCCCAATGGCAATTACAGCAGCAAGAAAAATAAATAAGCAGGACTCGATTAAATTAAAAAGCTTCTACATAGCTAATGGGATAATCAACAGAGCAAATAACAACTTACAGAACGGGATGAAATGTTTGCAATCTACACATCCAATAGGACTAATAACTAGAATCTACAAAGAACTTAAATCAGCAAGAAAAAAATTAACAACTCCATTAAAAAGTGCACAAAAGGCATGAACAGAAATTTTCCAAAAGAAAACAGACAAATGGCCAACAAACATGAAAATATGCTCAACATCACTAATCATCAGGGAAATGCAAATTAAAACCACGATGCGGTATCACTTTCCCTCAATCAGAATGGCTTTTATTAAAAAATCCGTAAACAATAAATGCTGGTGTGGGTACAGAGAGAAAGGAATACTTATACACTGTCTGTGGGACTGAAAATTAGTATAGATCCTACAGAAAACAGTATGGGGTTTCTCAAAGAACTATTAATCAAAGTAGACCTACCATTTCATTCACAAATCCCACTACTGGGTATTTACTCAAAGGAAAACAAAACATTTTAACAAAAAGACACCTGCACTCACATGCTTTTGGCAGCATAATTCTCAAAGCCAAGATGTTGAATCAACCCAAATGCCCATCAATTCATAAGTGGATTAACAATATGTGGCATATGTATACCATGGAGTACTACTCAGCCATTAAAAGGATAAATCAATGCCTTTTGCAGAAATCTGGAAGGAACTAGAGACCATTATCCTAAGTAAAGTATCTCAAGAATGAAAAAACAAATATCACATGGACTCCCTAATAAATTGGAACTGATGGGCACATAAGTACGCAAAGGAAGGTAAAAGTCATTGGGAATCAAATGGGGGGGAAGGGGATGGGCAAACCGCCACCTAACAGGTACCAATGAACTCTATTTGAGTGAAGGGCACATTTATAGCTTTGACTCAAGTCATGTATCAAAAAAATCTGTACCTCCCTAATATTTTGAAATAAAAAAAAAGAAAAGGAAATTTACAGTTGACACAATTAGCCATAGAAAACCCTTGCAAGAGACTTCCTGTTGTTCTCTTGATCTATTATTTAAATCTTAAGAAAAATTTTCCCCTCATTTCCTCCTCAAATAAATTACAAAAAAAAAAAAAAACATATAGACTAGAGATAGTCACTATATTAAGGTTCTAAGGTCAACTTCTCTTCTTTTATTAAAATCCCTTTGCTTAATTCTTTCTTTTGTTGTATGAATTTAAGGTGTAGAACATGATATTTTGCAATATATATACATGGTGATCACTATAGTCAAGCAAATTAATATATCCATCATCTCACACACTTTCCTTTTGTGTAAAAGCACTTAAAATCTATAACTGTAGCAATTTTTCAGTGTACAACCCAATATTATTAACTATACTCCTCAGGCTACCATTTTAGATCTCTATACTTATTCATTGTATATAACTACAACTTCATGCTCCTTCACCTACATTTCCCCATTTCCTCCACTCCACTCCCCTCATCCTTGCACCTGATAACAACTGTTGTACTCTCTGTTTCTACGTATTTAATTTTGTTCACATTCACAAGATCATTCAGTATTTTTCTTTCTGTGTCTGGCTCATTTCACTTAGTATAATGTCTTCTAGGTTCATCCGTGTCATTGCAAATGGTAGGATATTCATTTTTAAAGCTAGTAATATTCTCTAATATATGTATATGCTATATATAAATATACATACAGAGGGGTCCAAAAAATGTACACACATTTTAAGAAAGGAAAAAAAAACTGTATTAAAATTGTAATACTCCATGGTGATTCAGCTCTTGGGAATTTGTAAACTTAACTTCCTGAAACTTGGAAATTTCCACGTTCTGTGAAATCCTGTAGTTCTGTAGGGGCGGGAATAGCATCTCCTGCTTGATTCACACTGGCCAATGAGAAAGGTACCTGTGGTGTGGAACTTTTTGACTGTCAATAAAAAGGGAAAGACCAAGGCAGTCAGGGAGCGCAGCCATTTGGAATTCTTCTATGCCGTAAGCTCCCGGCTGGTGAATAAAGCCCTTCCTCTTATTAAAAAAAAAAAAAAAAATTGTAATACTCAATATATACCAGTAACATTTGTTATCTTGCATATTGTAGCTTATATCTCTTGTAATTGCAGAAGTTAAGTGTGATTCAAGTATTACAATCTTAATCGTTTTTTTTTTTCCTTTCTTAAAATGTGTGTGTATTTGTTGGCACCCTCAGTATTACATATATGCATGCCACAGATCCTTTATCTACTCATCCATGGATGGACACTTAGGTTGCTTCCATATCTTGGCTATTGTGAACACTTCTTCAATAAACATGGAAATGTAGATATTTTAATGAGGTAGTAATTTCCTTTGGGTACATACCCAGAAGAGGAATTGCTGGATCATCTGGTAATTCTATTTTTAGTTTATTTAGGAACTTCTATACTGTTTTCCCTAATGGCTGCACCAACGTACAATCCTACCAACAGTGTAGAATGGTTTCCTTTTCTCTCCACCCTTGCCAATACTTGTCATCTTTTTTTTTTTAATAATATCCATTCTTTTTTTTATAATATCCATTCTAATGGGTATGAGATGATATCTCATTATAGTTTTGACTTGCATTTCTCTGATTATTAGCAATGTTTGGCACCTTTTTATATACCTGCTGGCCATTTTTAATATCATCTTGGAAGAAATTTAGAAGAAACATCTGTTCAGGTTATTTGCCCATTTTTAATCAGATTATGGGGGGGGGATTGCTATTTAATTGTGTGAGTTTTACAGATGTTTTGAATATTAACCTGCCTCATGGTTCACAAGTATTTTCTCCCAATCTGTAGGCGCCTTTTCATTTTATTGATAATTTCTTTTGCTGTGCAGAAGCTTTTCAGTTTGATGTAGTCCCACTTGTTTATTTTTCCTTTTGTTGCCTGTGCTTTTGGGGTCCTATGCTTAATTCTTTAAATGAGAGAGAGAAATAAATTCAAACTTCACTGAATCATTATCTGTCTCTTTTTGTCAAATGTGCAAGTCGACTTTTCACTTCGCTTCTGTGTGTCCACTACTAGTTACACCCAACTGAAACATGGTTCAGAAAATCTCAGGGACTGGTGTTAGTAGGAAGAAAGCTATGTTAACTAGTGTGATGAAAATGTGTCAAACGGTCTATGAACCAAGTGTATGGCGCCCCATGATCATACTAATGTACACAGCTATGATTTAATAAAAAAAATAAAAAAATAAAAAAAGAAAGAATTGGCAGGCAAATTTCTGGGTCAAATAGGTAGTAATGTCTTATATAAAAAAAATATCTAAATTATTTCTGTGGCTGATTAACCATATTTTTTGATACCCTAGTGGTCATTGTATGCATAGAACTATTCTTACTAGTTCTGCAAAAAGAGATAAAGCTGGAAGGTACTATCTGGAATATACTACATTATTGTTCACAGATACTCAGAGATACTACCTATAGGACGATTAAACATTTCCACCGCAGAACTCAGTCATGACCATATAAGTTTCTTTGGCCAGTAAAATGTCCTCAGAAGTTTCATGTATCAGTTAGGGACAGGACCTTTAAGAGTCAGAGCATAGTTCTCCAGTTCCCTTCTTCTTCCCTTTGGGATTATAGAAGCAAGTATCTGAAAGCCAACCTGAATCAGAGAGAAAAAATGAGCAGAGTCCCCCTGTTGAGCTACAGTAAATTTGAAATGTGAGTGAAAAAGAAATATTGTTCTATTACTTGGCTGATGGTTACATGGTCATGGTTACAAGACCATGACCTAGTTAGTAATGACCAGTACATCATTTCTCCCTTGAGATTTTTAACCACCATAGTTGTTAGGAGAAATACACATACAATAAATAATACATACCAAAATATCTTAACAGTACAAATTCGAATCTTACTGGGATATAGATAGAACTAGTGAAGGAAGAAGGATAAAAAGGGGACCATGTATATACAGAAGAAAAACTTCTAAATGACCTAGTCAGGTGAAGTTACTTGAGAAAGTCGTGGGAATGAACTTTGAAGAAAATTCTGAAGAAGAAGAGCTAAGTGATTTGTGGGAAGGGCTGCTCTGGGAGGTACTATTTTGTGGGAGAACATAGAAATAACAGTAAGAATTTAAAGAATTTACCAAGTTGTTTTGTTCCCATTCTTCCCTCCTCTAGTGCCTTAGATCTATGGATTTTTTGTGTTTTCTCAGTAGGGGCTGTGCCTTCTCACATACTGTCATTCAATTTCATCCAGATTGCTGTCCCATAAAAAAGTAAATCTTTAACATACTTAAGGAAAGATGTTTATTCTAGTAGCAAAACTGCCCATACCTAGGCATACCCCAACCACATCATGCGACATCTAGAGGCGATTTTCATCAGCAAAGAAAGTCAATAATGCTAATCTACTTGCTGGATCCACTTCAGGGGCCTGCTTTTGCACTCTAATGCTAAAAGTTTCTTTCCCATGTTGCTCTATCCCATGTCTGCATCTGTATTCCAGAAACTTTCATTTTACTCTATTATATCCTTCAACCCTAATTTATTTTCTCACTTTTAAACTCACCATTAAAATGAAAAGCAAAGGCATGCATATTCGCCAGTTTCTCTGAGGTTCTTAGAGCCCTAATTATGATATGAAAACATGATTTCCAACTTTGCAGATGATGCTAAATTGAGAGAGAATAAAAACAAATGAGGAATAATTAGGTGGTGCAGCCAGATATAAAAGGATTTACATCATTTATGTTTCTGGACTAATAGATGGCAAATGCAGGGCTGCACAGATAAATGGAAGATAATTAGCCCCTGCAAAGTATCAGAAATGGGGATCTCTGCTAAACAGGAAGGTACTGACAAAAAGTGGTGTGAGCGAGGAGAAACACAGTGGGGTGAGGGGGTCAGGGAGGGTGATGACAGCCTGGGGATGATTGCATCATGAAAAACTCCAGCGATCTGGCATATTCTTTAGCTTTACCCTTTTAGTCTGCATCCCTTCCTCGCTCTGTCACACAGCGGCATTCTGTTGTCAGTAATGTGTTTCTTAAAAGCTTTACGTAGAGCCTGGATCCGTGCAGTCTTTGCAGTGCAGACAGACTCTGAAAAGAAGGATAACTTCAGAGGGAGAACATTTTCTTCAACCAGGAAATTTCGCCTCCTAGTACATTATATAACACAATTATTTGGTCCTTTTGAAAGGCAGATTTTGGTGGCTTAAGAATGAAGTGCCCTCATGACCGCTCCGGAGATGCAGAAGAGAAGGAAAACACACAGTATTTTGAGTTCTTAATTCTTGTGCCAGAAGCCTCTTCTTCTCCAGTGGTCCTTAGTGCTCTCGGAGGGCTTCTTTAGGCTTAAGGTACACTATCCCTAGACCTGAGAAGAAAGCTTAGCTTATCATCTTATCTTCTTCATTCGCAAGTATTCTACCTTTGGTTATCATAGATCTCCCCAGGACGATTATGCAACATTGCCTGAAAGTTCCAGAACAATAGAACAAAAACAGAACAAATAAAAGAAATGTGTGTGCACCATCAAGGTCAAAGGCTGACAGTCCTCCCTCTCCACTGTTCTTGACCTTTTTATGGCATTAGTCATCATTTAGCAACCATCCATGGATCCTCTCTAGATTTTAGCTTCCTTGATATTATAGGATGCCTATCTGTTTCATACTTCCTTTCTCAGCCCCTTTTTCTCCTCCACCCTCTGAATAGACATTCCTCAACACCCAGCCCTCTATCTTATAGATTTCTCTCCCTAGACTCTATTACATGGAATATATTCATTCTCTTGGTTTTAGACATCACACCATTATGCTATATACTTTGAGATGCAATTCTAATTCTATGTAGTTTATGAATCCTTCTTGTCCATCCCCCAAAGAAGCAATTTCTTATTGCTTTAAATGTCTCTGATCCTCAAGCCCATAGTTTATAAGCCAGACTTACACTCAGAATATATAAAACATATCATTGCAATAAAATAAAATCTTAGAGATATAACAATGGAAAGATTGTTCTTTTCGTTCTATCAATTTCATATCTAAATAGGTCCCTACTATAGGAAAATAGTTGCTTCTTAGAGTTTAGCTCCCCAAACTCCAATCAGAAAGTCCTTTATAGAAAGGGAATCCAACTCTTCCAACCTCTTTCTGCCTTTTCCCCATCAGTTTCTGTGTACTACTAAGACGAGTGACTCATTTCAAGTGCCTCTATACCCATCTATCTCCAATCCTTAGTGAGAGTTTAACTTTTTTTTATCAATGTGGTAATTTATTTTCATATCTCTGCTCTGCCTTAGTGGATCAACTGTTTGGTTTGGTACCTTGAGGACAGGTCCCTGCTATAACCAACCAGAGTAGCCCAGCCTCCTCTTGTCCCCACTACCTAGGCCAACTATTTCCAAAGCTCTTCAATGATTATTGCATTTCTCTTTCCAGTGCCACTCCTGGTACCCTTACCATCAGCACCACTACTGATCCTATTCCCTCCTAGAGAGTCACAAGCAACCCAACTCAAGCCAACAGTTGCAGGACATACACTGGAATACTATGACCCCTGTACATACTCAGCCCTTCAGATGTTTGGTGAAACAAAAGATCTCTTATGTCATAAAAGTTCTTTGTCTGTCTCTACCAAGAAAAGGTCTGGCAAACACAAGCAATTGAGCTCTCAGCTGAGGAAGTAGTACAATGAATGCAGGAACTGCACTGGGTCTAATGTAGACTTAGGGTAATTATTTGGTAGATTGTTTTCAGATAGAAGATCATGGCAATATTTTTATATTCACCCAAATTGCCTCCCATTGTAGCAAGAGGGGAAATGTCCTTCTCCTTTACTATTATTTGCGGGCCAGAGTCCCAGGGTTCCTAGACATGTGCAGATAAACAGATGACTTATACCTAGAATAAATCTAAATCTCTGGGTTCCTGGAACTGCTTTGTATTAGAGATGTTTAAGGATGAGTCACATCTTCTCAAGTCATTGTAAGACCCTGCAGCTAGAATGTTATATTATTTATTTAATAAGCCTGCCTGCTTTTACTTTAAGTTCTTAAAGATAGTTACTATATAGATTAGGCTCAAAAGTGCTGGGTTGGTATTCTAATAACATGTGCATTCCTTCATTTATTTTTTTTTTTACTATTTTTATCATGACCATTTTCAAATGCACATTAAAATATAATAAACACATCTATATCCATGAATCCATCATCCGGCCTCAATATTTATTAACACTTTGCCAATCTCATTTCATCTGTACAATCTCCCTTCTACCTGAATTTTATGAAGCCCATCTGACACATCGGATGTATAAATCTCTGACATACAACTCTTTTTAAAATTAGGATTTTAGAAATTTTTAAAATGTAATTTCATACAGCAAAATTTATCCATTTTGTAGGAATACTTTTTTCTTTTTAAAATTTAAATCCACATACAATAATTTATGAGGTACATAGTGATATCTCAATACATAAAATATATAACGATCATATCAGGGTAATTAATATAGCTATTACTTGAAACATGTATCATTTCTTTGTGTTGGGAACATTCAGTAGCCTCCCTGTAGCTCTCTGAAATTATAAACTATGTTGTTGTTAACTACAGTTACCTTTTAGTAGTATAGAACACTAGAAGTTATTTCGCTTATCTAGAATATTAAACCACTTTATTGAGGTATGGTTGAGACACAATCAGCTGATACAGCTGGATGAATCTGGAGATAAGTATACACTTCTGAAACCTTTACCACTCAAGGGCATAAACGTATTCATCACCTCCAAAAGCTTCCTTTACTCCATTTATTTACCTTCTTACTTACCTATAGTAAAAACAATGAAGATCTCCCTCTTAGCAAATTTCTCAGTATATATTACAGCCTTAAAAAGAAATGTTTTTAACATATCCACAATTGGGATCCAACTGACATTAATAATTTCTACATATCATCTAATATCTGCTCCACACTTTGTGTCCAACCTATCTTTTTACGGTTAAATTGTTCAAAATAGGATCTCGATGTGGCCCACATATTGCACTGGGTTTTTATGTTTCATAATTTCCTTGTATTTTATAACAGTTTTCCCCTTCCTTTTTTTTCTCCTGTGAATAAATTTCTTAAAGAAAGCAGGCTCTTTTCCCCTATGAATTTAGCTAAATGATAGTTTCAAACAATTGTATCATCCAGGCATAATGTAACATGTTCCTTCAGCCTATGTATTTCCTACAAACTAGAAGTTATATAGAGAGCCATCATCAACATCATCAAGTTTAGCTGACCCCCTGCTTTGCCAAGTATATTTCAGTAGTTGAATATTACTTCCTGTTGCATCCCATCAAGAGGAACATGAAGATGGGCTCCTCTACTTTTAGTGATGCTAAGATTGATCAGTGGTTCAAGCATTTTCAGCCTGAAGCATCAATTTTAAATTTCACTTTAAAATGTTAGCAGCCTTAGATGATTTTTGCCTGGATCTAGTATTTTATCAGGGTTCGCACAACTATAATTTTCTAATACTATAATCCCTGAATTTATTAGAGTTCTTCTAAAAACAATATCCTCTTATAAGCTATTCAGTTACTCTGAAATACAGTTCAAATGCAAATGGCAGGTTAAATGTTTCATTACTTTACTTTATTTGCCAATTTTTAAAAGAGTTAAGTTCATTCCTTAGTAAACTCCAAAGTACATAGGTTCATTTCTAGCATTATGAATTCTCTTGTGTTTATATAAGGACTGTCCAGAATGTATCCGGCCATATAACATTAAAAAATAGTATTGGCTATGGCTGGATATTTTCCGGACAGCCCTCATATGTTCTGGGTGTCCATTGCACTCATTAGTCCTATGATGCACAAATTGTTCCAATTTTGATAGCACGATTTCCCTAATTTTGGCTTCTGTGTTCCTTTAACAGAATCCCAGTAGACATTGCTCACCTCTTAGACTTCTGGCACTAGATGCCTTAGCTCATCTTGTACATTTCCTGTAAATTTCCAGACCTGAAATCTTCCATTCCTCCGAGGAACTCTGGTTCATTTAATAGGAACTGGTATTAAAAAATGACAATTTAGCAGCTGGGGTAAGCATTACTTCCATGCTTCTATTTAGAAATTTGAGGTGCACAATTTGTAATCTTTAGAACAAAAAAACTAAATCCCAAGTTCATAGTGATATTTCAGATTCACATAGAAGATTACAAGGATTGTATTTAACTCCTTTGATTAGATAGTTTTATCTCTTCTCTTATGATCAAAACCTTAGTTCTTAATGACATTTATAGCTTTTTACTCTCTCTTCTCTCTTTTTCCATAGATAAATATAGATACAGATTCAAAATAACAATACCTACAATATTTCTAACTGTGAAATTTTTGAATGCAGTTTAAGATTTATTTATTTTTATTTGTTGGTCCTTTGAATATATGCCACTAGGGAAGTAGTGTAAAAATACTGTTTTCTGAAGTCACCGAAATAATTCTTTCTTATGGGTTTATGCTGCCATTTTGATATCCAAAACATTTTTCTAGTATGCTTTAAATTTTTAAGAATTTACCTCTTTAAAAATAGTGTTTTAGAATCATTTACGTACTTAAAAAGCCAAAACTATAGAACAAGTTAGTTTCAGAGAAATGTAGATTCTATTACCTTCCTTTCCAAGCTGTACTTTCCCTTCTCTCTTGTAAGGAACAATTTTCATTGGTTGTTATGTCTTTCTTTTGCTTCTTATTCAAAAGTAAAAATAACATACATGTATGAATGAAATTTACCACATAGACTCTTCTGCACTTTGCATTTGACAGTATGTCAAATACCAGATATAAGGGTATACCACCAGATATAAGGGTAGAGATCTTACTCTTTCCTTTTTATAGCTGCATAGTAGTCCTTTGGGTGGATTTTCTATAGTTTATTCAGTCAGTTCCCTCATGATAAACATTTAAGTTATTTCCAGTTTCCTAGTATTACAGTGGTGTAATTAATAGCCATTTACCTGAGTCATTTATTTTTGCATTCCTGCCTTGAGGCTTATTCCTAGAAGTGAGGCTGTTGGTCAAAGTGTAAATGCACATCTAACTTTGCTAGATATCATGAAACTACTAGTTTCATTCTTCAGGCAATTATTCATTTGTAAAAATAGAAATATCTCCATCCAGAAATCTTATGATGATTGAATGGAAAATGAAAATAAAAGCACTACAAAAACTGTAAAGCCATAAATAAAAGTAGTGATTAGCATTAATAAATAACAATACATTGTTATAGGGGATTCATGTAGCCACACAAATGTCTGGCCATCATCTCAAGTCTAAAAGTGAAATGGATAATCAACTTCAGACATAGAAAAAAAAACATAGAAAAAATTACATGTATGGAAGATGATATTGGGATCATTACAGAAAAAGCCAAAATTGGGGGAAGCCAAAATTAGAGCAGAGATTTGAAGGAGGCAGGAATTTACCAGATAAAAATAATAGAACACACTGATTTGGACGTGGAGAGGTTGTAATGGCAAGAGGGGAATGAAATTTGACTGTGAGAGTAAGAATTCTGGTGTGGGAGATCTTAGAAAACACATGACAGGATTGCATAAAATTTAGAAAAGTGGGTTGGGGCCAGAATAGACACAGTTACAGCTGCCATGAAATTGGGTTTTCACTTAATGTGTGCAGTGTGTGCACACATCTCTGTGTGAGTGTATGCGCGCGCGCGCACGCGCGCACATGTGTGTGTGTGTATGTGTGTACATGGGGCTGTCATGGAAATTTTCTCAAATCTCATATATTTCCTCACAGAAGTAAAGGTTAACACCAGATAATAGATGATTAGAGTTAAATACACGTTAAGTATTCAAATTATCCATAAAGAGTTCCTTCAGAAACAATTGTTCTAATGACAAGCTGAATAAAAAATAATTGTTATTATACCAAGTTACATTTTGTCTTTGGTGACATTTTCTGAACAGGGAGGGATAAAACAAAAGCAACCATTTTACCCTCACTTCCCTGTCTTCCTCCTGTTAGGTGGGATGGTTGACAAATCCAGGGGAGTTGCCTACCAGTTCTATGACCATGTACTTGGCTAAGCCATCTTATAGGCACATGCAGATTCCCAGAATATTAACTGGGAGGAGTGATGGCGCCTGAGAGGCAGCCAGGGAAGGCAGGATCTGTTTTCCCCAAACCCCACCACCTTCTTCCTGCTCAGGCTTTGTAGCCTGGGGCTACCTAAACACTGTCTGTGACTATACAGAGAAGTTAGGGAAAGAGGTTCTGGGAATTGGGATTTTAGGGATATATTTGTATCCCGGGTCCTCAAACTACGGCCCGTGGGCCACATGCAGCGGTGTGATCACATTTGTTCCCATTTTGTTTTTTTACTTCAAAATAAGATATGTGCAGTGTGCATAGGAATTTGTTCACAGTTTTTTTTTTTGAACTATAATCCGGCCCTCCAAGAGTCTGAGGGACAGTGAACTGGCGCCCTGTTTAAAAAGTTTGAGCACCCCTTCTTTAGTTTTTGGATCAAAGCAGCTCTTTAGAAGCAATGTCAATAGGTGTGTAATAGCAGGAATAGTTTTTTCTCTTTAAAAATTTGGTTTTATGAATCTCATAGCATATGTAATCAATTATTCTCTCTTTGCCTGAGTTGCTAAGAAGCTTATATCCAAATTTACGGTCTTCTCCTAGCAACTGCACAGCACTTCCTGTATTTCAGATTTTAATCTCATCCCTAGCTTGATTTTGTATTCCAACTCTTTAGTTTTCTGTTGCCTTTTTTTTTTTTTGGTCACAGTTTTTTGGAATTGCATTTTCCCATAGTCTCTTTGTAACGTTAATATAAGACTATGTATTTAACATATGTGAATCATAAAGCATAATAATACAGTTAATATCCAAGGAATAGATCACTGCCCATACCTGTGTGCCTTTCCACAAACTCACCTCCCTATAACTGCTATCTGAAATTTCATCATTCCCTTGTTTTTTGGTAATATTTTTATTACATATTTATGCATGCCTAAACAACACATTTCTTAGTTCTCCCTTTTTTGGAGTTTTCTTTTTTTCTTTTGTCATGCCATATATGTCCATGAGGTTCAACATTTTTGTCTACTCAGCATTATCTTTCTACGACTAATGCAAGTTTCTCCGTGGAGCTGTCCCTCTCTTTTCATTATTGGATAATCTCCCATTACATGGAATACACATACATATGAATGTACAGGTGTGTTATGGACTTCCATATGCATCTGGATATACAGATGTTGCTATTCACCTTGTCTCTGATATCTAGCCATTTGGATATGCATTTTTCTAGCTTCTGGTTTGGGACTATTAAACACAGTAATGCCTATATAGGTCTTCTGGTGAAAATGTGCAAGAATTTCTCTAAACAACATTTCTAGGCATGAAATTATTTGGTCATAGGTTATGTAAATGTTGTTTAAGAGACAATCACAGTTTATTGTCCCACATTTATTGCCAGCAGAGTGTAACAGCGCTCCTGTGGATATACCACTCTCTGTCAAGCTCTTTCATTTTTTGCCATTTCGCTGGGTGTGTGGTGCTCTCACATTTCACTCTCATTTTGCATTTGCACTAGTAAAAGATTTGTGAACCTTTTCACCTGTTTATCGACTATGGATATTTCATTGTCTGTGAAGTGCCCATTTTGTGTATTCACCCCCATTTCCTATTGGGTTATTTCTCTTTTTGTTGTTCAGCTATATTTCTTACTTATTCTGGATACTAATCAGGTTTTCTTTGCTTTACAAATAGCTTCTCCCAGTTAGTGGCTTCATTATGCCCCTCTTGCTATTATAATTGGATGAATAGTGGTACTTAACTATAAAGCACTCAAATTTATACATATTTGATTTTATGCACAGAACTTCTATCTTTAAAAGAAAACCTTCCCCACGCCAAGGTCATAAAGGTTCTCCTCTATTTTCTTCTAAATATTTTAAAGTTTTGTATTTCAGGCTCAGCACCTGTAGCTCAGCAGCTAGGGCACCAGGGGCTGGTGGGTTCAAACCCAGCCTGGGCCTACTGAACAATGACAACTGCAACAAAAAAAATAGGCAGCCTTGTGGCGGGTACCTGTAGTCCCAGCTACTTGGGAGGCTGAGGCAAGAGAATCACTTGAGCCCAAGAGTTTGAGGTTGCTGTGAGCTGTGATGCCACAGCACTCTACCAAGGGTGACATAATTAGACTCTGTCTCAAAAAAAAGTTTTGTATTTCACATTAGAGTCTTCAGTGATTCTGGAAATATTTGTGAGTGTTGTGATTTAAGCTTCTATCCAATTACTTTAAATTTTCTATGTGGATAACCAATTGTTCCCAATACCATTTACTAAAGAGTCCTCCTATTCCTGAGTAATAAAGAAAACCACTTCTGTCATATATCAAAGTTCTACATGTGCATTAGCATTTCTTGGGTCTCTACTTTTTTTTTTTTTTTTTTTTTTTGAGCCAGAGTCTCAAGCTGTTGCCCTGGGTAGAGTGCCATGATGTCATCATAGCACATAGCAACCTCCAACTCTAGGGCTCAAGAGATCCTCTTGCCTCAGTTTTTTCTATTTTTTTTTTTTATTTAGTAGAGATGGGGGTCTCACTGTTGCTCAGGCTGGTCTCGAACCCATGAGCTCAAACAACCTACCTGCCTTAGGCTCCCAGAGTGCTAGGATTATAGGAGCAAGCCACCTCTCCTGGCCTTCAGTCTCTATTCTAATTCATTGGCCATTTTATTTTATTTTTAAATGACAAATAATAATTGTATATATTTATGGGGTACAATGTGATGTTTTGACACATCATGTATGATCAATTTGTTTTAACTCAATTCTATTACCACATTCTCTTAATTACAGCAGCTTTAGAATAAGTCTTGATATCTGGAAAGGAAAGCTTCCCCGCCCCAACCCCAGACTGACAAACAGCTGATTGTTAAATTTAAAAACTGACTTCTTGCACTATAGTTTTTCTACTCTATATAATGAAACCATGACATATATATTCTTTTGTTCTGTTTTCTTTTCCTCATCATTATGTTTGTGAAATTTACCCATATTTGATATAGCTGTAGCTCATTTCTTTTCTTTTCTTTTTTTTTTTTTTACTTTTTCTTCCATTCTTTTCTTTTTATTAAATCATAGCTGTGTACATTGATATAATCATGGGGCATTGTATGGTATTCTTTTCTATAAAGACATCATTTTTTCACTGTTTTACCATAAAATGGATATTTGAGTTGTTTCCAGTTTTCTTTTTCTTTTTGTTTCCTTATATTGATTTTTTACTCTTGACCTATTAATCAAGAAAGATGTGTTAAAATTTTCCACTAAGTATATAACGGTGAATGTATCAATTTCTCCATGGAATTGTGTCAACCTTTTGCCTTATCAGTTTTGACATGTTTATTATATTCACACAAGTTTAGAATTATGTTATCTTCCTAGTGAGTTGAACTTTTTCAGCTTTATGTAGTGATCGTCTTTATTTCTACTAGCGTTTTTTGTCTTAGAGTCTTTTGGGTCAGAGATTGATATAACAATATTCTCCTACCTTTAGTCAATATTTAGTTAGTATATTTTTTCTCATCCTTTTATTTTCTACCTTCTGTGCCTCATGTTTTTGGTGTATCTTTTATAAAGACATAGAGCTGGCAATCGTTTTACCATTTTTATCCAATATGATAACCTCTATTTTTAATGGGTAAGGTTTTAGTTAATTTATGTTCACTTAATCCTTCGACTGCTCAGAAACAAAATGTGCCAATTCAGGCATGCAGCAATTGTAACAACTGTTAGGTTACATGGTGCTACCTAGCGCTACCAGGTGCTACATGGCACTCCATGGTGCTACCTGGCACTCCATGGCATGGTGCTGGATATTCCTTGGTTTCTTACTAGTCAAAATAATTCACACAAGTTGATTTCAGTTTCAATAATTTTCTATGTATAAAATTTAATATGCAAACAGAAATATTAATATGAAATGATCAAACTTTGCCATTTCAATAAAAATTTAATAATTCTTTTTTGAATAGTACAACTCAAACCATGGTTCAATGTATAATCCAACAGCTGTTGCGTGCATTGATACCATATTTCGCTTTACTTTTTAAGTTTTGTGCAGACAACACATCTCCAGAGGGTGTTTTGCCCTATTCCTGTTGGATTGCTACACTTTGATGGAAACTGCCTTTCCATGAGATGGAATGGATTGTTATCAGAAATAGTTCTTTCTCCAGAGTTGTATGATGTGATTAACCAAATGTTCTGAGAAGAACAGCTGGAAGACTTCTAAAATCTATGATTTGTTGTGAATATTGGCTTTTATTCCTGATATATTGGCATCAAAATCATATATTTTTGGATTCAAATTAACTTCTCTCCATTGACATTGCTGAGAATTGATTTCTTTTAAATCTGAAATAGGTTCTACACTTTCATTTTCGAAATCAGATTCTGAGGTACTTGACATTTACTATTTTTCGTGAGAAGTATTTTTAAAGCTACCTTTATATCCAAATTCTCCAACAATGATCGAGTCATCTGGTGATTTCTTGATGATTCTTCGAATGTATCATATTCCATATTTATATATACTCCTACAAGAATCCACTATTTGTACAAATTATTTCAGACACAACTGTGAAAAATATTGAATGTTAATATATATCAGGACTTGTTTCTATTGCTGTATCACACTTTTTAATGTGTATTTATTTTGGTTAAAATTTATTTCCTTTTTCAATTTTAGATTGATTTTTTTTCCTTTTTTATTCTTTGTTCTATTGCTAATTATATTTCTTTTGCTTTATTTTTATCCTTGAAATTTTATCATGCACATTTAACTAAATAATGAATAAGTAAAATGATATCTTAACCACAAACAAATAATATAAAAATCTTAAAATGTGTTCACTCTGAATATATCCTTGCAAAATTAAATGTTACCTTTTTAGTATTGAAATTCTCTCAATCATTATTGTTATTGTTTTACATAAATGGTTCTTGGGTTTATATGTACTTTTGCTTTTTTTATTTTTATTATTTTTATTTATTTATTTATTTTTGCAGTTTTTGGCCAGGGTTGGGTTTGAACCTGCCATCTCTGGCATATGGGGCCAGCGCCTTACTCCTTTGAGCCACAGGCGCTGCCCATATTTTTGCCTTTTTACTTGCTTATATACTCCTCTGTGATAGTTTTACTTCCTGGAGAACATCCCTTAGAAGTTCCATTAGTGTAAATCACTGGTTGTGAAAATCTCACAGTTTATGTTGATCTTCAAAGCTCTTTATTTTGCTTTCTAGATAAATGATTTTTGAGTACACAGTTCTAGGTTGTAATTTATTTTCTCTAAACACTCTGGATCTGATTTTGTTATTTAGTGGGCTGCTATCAGTCTTATTCTTTCCTTTGTGGGCCATCTTTCCTATTTGGGGGATACGTTGATGTATCCTTATTTTTGATGGTCTGCAGGTTCTCTACAATAAGCCTTTCCATGAGGACTTTTTATTTTTCGTGCTTGGAACTCATTGTGGTTTCTGTATCCGTGTGTTCACTGTCACATTTTCTATCATTCCTAAAAAATTCACATTCTGGTGAGAATCCCAGCAGGAATGAGTGAAGAGAATGCAAGAAAGGAAACTCAGTAATTTATCTGTAGTTCATTTATTTCCATAGCTGAATAGCCTTCTATTTTATGAATATATTATCACATTTTAGTATTGAGCACATGTGATGTTTGTTTTTCCATTCTTGAGATACTTCACTTAGAAGAATGTTCTCCAGTTTCATCTAAGTTACTACAAAAGATACTAGATCACCATATTTTAATGGCTGCGTAGTACTCCATGGTATACATATACCACGTTTTATTAATACACTCATGTATTGATGAGCACTTGGGTTTTTTTGTTTTTTATTTATTTATTTATTTATTATTTTTTGGGCACAGTTTTTGGCCAGGGCTGGGTTTGAACCCACCACCTTTGGCATACGGGACCAGCACTCTACCCCGTTGAGCCACAGGCGCCACCCAGGGGCACGTGGGTTGTTTCCACATCTTTGCAATTGTTAATTGCCTTGCTATAAACATTTGAGTGCAAGTCTCTTTTTTATAAAATGTCTTTTTTCCCTTTGGATAAATATCTAGAACATTTTTATTCCATTAGTTACAAGTTTTATTTCTACAAGTTCTAATTTTATTTAACAAAATATTCTAGTCTATTCTTAATGGCCTCTTCTTGTTTGCAATTGCTGCCCTTTGTAAAAATAATTTCCAGCTTAAGGCTTGTATGTTATGAGTCTTACAATCACTTTATCAGTAGTTTTGAGAATCTTAATGTGTGGTGGTGGTTTCTGTTGCCCTTCTCCCATTGTTGTTTGTTTTTTCTTTCATGTTATTTGATAGTGAGGTTATCACTTGATATTACTGTGTGAGATTGTTGTCTAAATGAAGGCAGATTATTCCATGAACTGGATTTGCCTCTGTTTTTACTAACGGCCAATGGCTATCACCAAGCTGGATCCACTTCTACTCCTTTTAAAGTTCCAGCTTATTTCAAATTCCCATGTTCAGTTCCTTGATCCTTTGTCGTGCATTGGAGTTCATTAGTACCCACACAAACAATACTTCCTTTGTCATGAAGACTCAGGAACTCTCCCTTACCCAGCTTTCCTCCATTCCACACCCTTAGTTCATACTCAAAACCTCTTAGGGGGTTAGAGGAGTTCTTAGATACTTCATTTAAACTTATTATTCTGTGCTCTATTCCAAATTTAAATATTCAGCAGTCCCTGGAACACAATTTGCCATGACAGAGGGGCTGAATTTATTTTTTAAATTCAAATGATAGCTATAGATGGTAACAACATCAAAGAAACATTAGATCTATGACATCAATAGCGTCCTCTCTTTCCCTACCATAGTACTGTTTCCCTAAAAGGACTTGTTTCTGCTCACAGAATTTCTGATGGTAACCTCCACAGCTCTAAATTATATACATATACTTTTATTTTCTTATCTAGGAAAAATGTGGGTTTAGTTTATTAACTTTCTCCTTTCTCTATTCTCCTCTTCTATAGTGAACTTATCCTTGATGAAAGTGCCAAGAACATACATGGGGGAAAGGATAGTCTCCCCTCTTATATTTAAATATACTTCTATTAATTACATTAGTAACTTTAAACAATACATTCAACCCCTTGTTCTAATAACTTCCATCAATGTCTTCTGACTCCCTCTGTATTTTGAGGCTATTAGCATGCTGACTTTTTTTCCATGTTTTCCATCATTCTCCACTCATATCCTAAATTACATGCTTACTTTTATTTTAGCAAATGACTTACATCTGAGTTCTGTTCGCAACCAATGTCAAAATTCTAAGCATTTCTTAATAAGATAATAGCAAAACTTCAAAATTATAAGTAGCAGTTTCATTATTAGGATTCTTTCAGTGCAGGTCAAGTTCTACATTGGGAATGCATTTCCTTTCCCTTGCACTCAATGATGTGGTCCTTGAGCTGCATGAAGAGGAATGAATGGTTCTAGCATCAAGTGTAAATAGGTACAGTCCTCTCATACTTTTTAACTATTGAACATCATAATACAATTTAGCTGGTTTCATAGACTATGACTTTCTAAAGCAGTGGTTCTCAACCTTCCTAATGCCGCGATGTATTTTCATTGTTAAAAAGGGGTTGTAACCCACAGGTTGAGAACCGCTGTTCTAAAGAGTTTGCTGTTTATTTCCTGGAGTTTTAAATAAACTTTCTTTCCTTCTTACATGGTTTTCCTTTATCAACCTCTTCTTCCCCCGATGAACTCAATCATACATTTCATTCTATCAGTTTCTTCCATTCCCCCATCCCTCTATCTGGAAACATTCCCCCTAGAGTCTTTATCTATCTCTGTCCAAATGTCAGTCCAGCACTCTTTTATGTTGGGCTCACATTTTCCCAATCTCCAAGTATTCCTCCTCCTTGGTTTACCTTTTTTTTTTTTTTTTTTTTGACAGAGTGTATCCTCAACTTCCTAAGAAAAATTATGAATCCTTGCATGTGTTCTATTCTATCTTCTCATTTATGTTTTTTTCTCAGTATAGAAACATAGGTTATACTTTTGAAGGCACTGCTTCATCATCTTCTAGCCTGCATGCAATGTTGCTCAAGATCTTAATGCTCTAGAGTGAAGGAGGGAGGAGTGGGGGGTCATGGTGTGTGGTACACATTTTGGGGGGTGGGTCACAATTATAAGTGGGTATTTATCTAAAAATACAATCAATGTAACCTGGTTCTTTGTACCCTCAATGAATCCCCAGCAACGAAAAAAAAAAAAAAAGAATCTTAATGCTACTTTGATTATCCTAATCTCCTTGTAGGTACTCTTCTATATGTGTCCTTTTAACTTTTCCCCTTTAGTTTACTTTCATGCAAACATTTGTTTACTCTTTTATTTGTCAGTGATATTCTCTCTCATTTTCTTTACCCTTATAGGTTTATTCCTTTTTGATAAATCTATTCACCTATTTAGAGAGAATGTGGGGCATTTTTAAGGGATGTGAGGAAAGTATTTATTCTCTAGTCCACCACCTCAAATCTCCACCACTTATTCTCAATGTATTATGTTGTCTTACTGTATTCATTTTGTTAAATGCTTAATTTTTTTTTGAAAAATCGTGATATAATATTAATACATACAGTATCATTAAATAAGTTTCAAAAAGTTGATCGTTAGATGAGATGTTCTCCTAGTAATTTTTAATTTCATGATCTTCAAAAGTATTAGAGTATTGATTTCTGGGTTAGTTAAGAATAGATGCAGACCCATGGGACCCAGAGAGTCTAAGAAGCCAAAAGCTCAAAATCTAGAGAAATGGATGGAATCAAACAGCTCAAAGCAATGAAACTTCTTAAAAGCATCAAGGAAACTATGATGATGAAAAGTGAAGAAATGCACTGGTAGAAACATTTTGGTAAATATAGTTATGAATTATTTTGCCAAAGGCTAATTTTAAACTGATAGCCAGAAACTCTCTTGCCTTAAGCAAACAAGTAATTAGCAATGACCAGAAACTTGCAGGTAACCCATGGTGGAAGGGAAGGATGGCACGCCCAAGGGAATTAAAAAGGCCCATTATGTTTTTGGCTTATGAGATATAAGTTACATGATCTATCATATCTAATTAGCTCCCATAGTTATAGACCTTATTACATTCAACAACCTGTCTGAGATTACCATATTTGACATTCAAATAATTGTTAAAACTTCAAAGATGGCTTCTTTTCTTCCTTACCTTTGATACCCTGGAAGTATGTTTGCATGAATGTAACCTAATAGGGAAAGGTTAAACAGAGACCTGCTTTTTACATTCTCTCAGGGAAATGTACTCCTTGACTACTTGCACAAAGTAAATAGCAAGGATGGAATTTCAACATGGAATTCCAAGGATGGAATTTCAACATTTTTAACTTCATCAAACACTCCTGCTCTGCTTGTTTCAGGGGAAGAAGACATTCTTGCCTCAGGCATAAGTATATCTGTGGAATTAGATAGAATGAGTGATCTTAACCTTCTTTCTTTCATCAAATATTTTTTAAATACTTGATAATTTTCAGGATTCAATGAGGAATATGTGGACAGGTAGGTTATGAGACCCTCCCCTTTGTACATAAGTCATGGATTTGCCTCTTACTCTGAAGAGCTGACAGTACATTTACTTAAAACCCATAGCATCTACCCTTCTAGTATAAAACCAGGAAACTACAAGGAAGGACACGATAAGCATTCCCTCTGGCATAGTCAATATAGTTGCCATTCGACTTGGGTTATCTCTGAGAGTATCTGGAAAACTGATAACTGTAGCAAAAGACAGAAGGACCTGAGGACCTATTCTTCTATGGCCTCACTTGGGAAAAGAGAAAGAGGTAAAAGAGGGAGAATAAGAGAGGGAAGAAGAGTAGTATACACTAAAATTTAACACAGACAAAATAAATTAAAATTCATTCATTCACTCAGCAAATATTCATTGAGATTCTACCTTGTATCAGGCACTATTATAAATAGTATTTACTTAGAAGTGAATAGACTAAAGTCTCTGTCCTCATGGAGTTTATATTCTAATTGGAAAGAATCAGATAATATAAATACATACAGGTAAAATATTAAATATATAGCCTGTAAGACAGTGATAAGGGCTTAGAAGAAAAGCAAAGCAAGAAGGAGAGGCAAGAAGTGTCAAAGATTGGAAGGTACAATTGTTCAGAACAATTGTCAATGATAAGATGGTATTTGAGTAAAGGATGGAAGGGATCAAGGCAATATGTTTAAGTCAAAAGAATATTTGGGAGTAAAACATTCCAGGTAGTTGGATGGAACAATGAGTGTAAAAGATCAGAGGCAGAGGGATACCTGGCCACTTTTTAAGGGATATTGAGCCCCATGTAATTACATCAGCATGAGAGAAGATAAGAGAAATGGAGTCAGAGTGGAAATGAGAAGCTAGATCATGTGGAACCTTGTAGATCATTTTAACTATTCTTACCCTTCACTGCATGGATTTGAGGAATGCCATGATCTGACTTAGATTTTAAAGGGTTGTTCTATAAGGGTGGAAAGTCTTTTTTTTTTTATGTTTTTAATTTTTTTTTTTTTTTTTTTGTAGAGACAGAGTTTCACTTTATTGCCCTCGGTAGAGTGCCGTGGCGTCAGACAGCTCACAGCAACCTCCAACTCCTGGGCTTAGGTGATTCTCCTGCCTCAGCCTCCCGAGTAGCTGGGACTACAGGCACCCGCCACAACACCCGGCTATTTTTTTTGTTGCAGTTTGGCCGGGGCTGGGTTTGAACCCGCCACCCTCGGCATATGGGGCCGGCGCCCTACTCACTGAGCCACAGGCGCCGCCCAAGGGTGGAAAGTCTAATGCAAATTAATATACTGCAAATGAATACCACAAGAACAACAAGAAAGAAGAAACCAATCATTAAAAACAGTATCTTTCATGCCTTCTCAGGGAAACTGTAAAATGCTGACACCATTTACAAATCTTTGATATTCAGAGAATTCTATTCTACTTTCCTAGGAGATATAAAAATTGATGATCAATAAGCTTAAGATAGCTGGATTCTGGGCCCATGGATCGCCTTTCCTAAGAAGCCACATCATCTTGTACCTCAGACTTAATTTGCTCTTTCAGCATGTGATGAGGCACAACTTTAATAGCGTGTGACAACTGACAAGAGAATTAAATTGATGCAAATTAAAACTTTAACAATAACATTATATGGAGCTTAAAATCCTTTGCACTTTTGACACTGAATTTATACCAGTTGCTGGAAATCACTAGAATAAAAGGTACTTACGGAACTATCAGCCAAAGAGAATCTACTGTCTTTATAAGAAAAACAGTACAAAAATTCTTGGTGTCAGTTACAGACAGTGTGAACAAGTTGAGGATAGAAGCTTTATATCTCTTTAATCAAACCACTGGATAAATTCTAAAATTATAGTTAATTATTAGGGAAGACAGCAATTCTGAGTGAATCAGGAACAGAGCACAGGGATCCTACAACTGCTGTGACTACTTCATCCCAGGCACTTCAAGTGATTCAGCACCAAAACATTCCATGTAGCTATGTCAATCCATAGATACATAAATGGGATTTATGAGTATACTCCCATTGCCAAACCTAACACATTTTAATTTATTGTAACATTTTGTGCCATATTTTTCTTTATAAATCATGCAGTATTCATCCTCTTTGATGGCTGATATTTGCTTTAATACACCAAATCAGTCTAAGTAAGGTACCACAAAGCCAAAAAAATTCCTTGAACCTTCCTCAAATTCTGTCCTCATTGCCACTTCAATGTTAAAGCTTAAAATTTGGAATGTTCTTGCTGATGCGTTTGAGTTCTCTGTGGGGATTTGAAGAGAAACTTCTTTGAAGAAGACAGGCGCACGGCCTTCAGACATATGAAAAAATGCTCATCATCTTTAATCATCAGAGAAATGCAAATCAAAACTACTTTGAGATATCATCTAACTCCAATGAGACTAGCCTATATCACAAAATCTCAAGACCAGAGATGTTGGTGTGGATGCGGAGAAAAGGGAACACTTCTGCACTGCTGGTGGGAATGCAAATTAATACATTCCTTTTGGAAAGATATATGGAGAACACTCAGAGATCTAAAAATAGATCTGCCATTCAATCCTGTAATTCCTCTGCTGGGCATATACCCAGAAGACCAAAAATCACAACATAACAAAGATATTTGTACCAGAATGTTTATTGCAGCCCAATTCATAATAGCTAAGTCATGGAAAAAGCCCAAGTGCCCATCGATCCACGAACGGATTAATAAATTGTGGTATATGTATACTATGGAATACTATGCAGCCTTAAAGAAAGATGGAGACTTTACCTCTTTCACGTTTACATGGATGGAGCTGGAACATATTCTTCTTAGTAAAGTATCCCAAGAATGGAAGAAAAAGTACCCAATGTACACAGCCCTACTATGAAACTAATTTGGGACTCTCACATGAAAGCTATAACCCAGCTACAACTTAACAATAGGGGGAAGTGGGAAAGGGGGGGGTGGGTAGAGGGAGGGGGATCGGTGAGATCACACCTGTGGTGTATATTACAGGGGTATTTGCGAAACTTGGTAAATGTAGAATGTAAATGTTTTGGCACAGTAACTGAGATAATGCCGGAAAGGCTATGTTAACCACTGTGATAAAAATGTGTCAAATGGTTTATGAAGCGAATATATGATGCCCCATGATCATATCAATGTATACAGTTATGATTTAATAAAAAAAAAAGAAAAAAAATTTGGAATGTTCAGCCATATTTTCATGGACTATATTTTCATAAACATATTTTCATGGACATATTTTCATAAACTACCTCTTTATCCTGACCAACCATCACCACCTCAACTACTTATGCAGCCTGCTTTCTATAAGAAAATTGTGAGGCACTTAATCTAGTATGACAAAACCACAGATCTGAAGTGTTCCTCCATATTCGAGATGCTTTCATAGTTTATTCATGTATCTGCTGTATCTGAGCCTTACTCCATGATGTAGAGTCTATAGGTTCCTCTCCTCTTTCTCCTCCATCTCTACGTATTTTGAAACCTGAAATCCTACCTCCATAATAAAGCATTCCCCAAATTTTCCAGCCCAAACTCATCTTTCTCTTCCATAAGAGACTATAACACTTACTTATGCATTATTTATTTTAATTTTACATTGCTTTTATCCAAATAGCATATATGTGTATGACTTGCTTCTTCCACAAGATTGTATGGTTCTTAAGTTCCTAGATCATCCTGCTTGTTTATCTTTTCAAATAACTGGTACAATGCTGACCCTACAGCATGCTAGCTGGCTATGGAACTACTCAAAATATTGGAGTAATTCATTTCACAAGCATTTTCTCAACACCTAATACCTGAAAAAATAATGGGCAAGACAAACTAGCTCTTTCTTGGTGCATGCACTTTAATAAAATATGGGAGAGATATGATAACATCTAACCTTAGAAGAAAGTAGGACACATAATCATAACTTGAAGTGCTTTTGAAATTGAGATGATTTTTCCAATTACCTTCCTATCCTCTACATAATCAAGAATCTCCTTTTATATTGTTATTAGGAAGGATTAGAGAGCAACTCCTTCAAAAGAGAACAACTAAAGAAACACATACAGACTATTAGAAGCCGAAATGGAAGGCAATGTTGCCCTTCACTTCCCACTTTAGTCCAATGATAATATCTCTACAGATGAGCAATCTGTTGTAATTTTTGAGTGAGCATTGCACTTTTTTTTACATTTCCCATTGTTATTAACAATAAACTCATAACTGTGCCCTTAATTCATCTGTACAGGAAAATGCAGTCTTAAGATGCAGGCATAGGGTAATAGAAGAGCTATGTGACGTTTTGGCTGCGATCTGCACCCCTAGTTCCAACTACTTAATGGGCCCTTTCAGGTAGAATTCTCACTGACACCACAAACCCAACATCATATCCAAAAGTCCTATAGTCCAAGATAATGGTATTGCCAGTCTTAAATACCAAAATTAACATAAATTCCTTTCTCCTTCCTCTTACAACTGAACAGCCATTAAATTCTGTGGATTTTATCTTGAAAATTCTTGCTGTCTCCATCATGACTCATCAAGGCTATGGTAACAGATAATTTTATTTCCATGTTTATATTTCAGAAAGTTCTTTCTTTTACTATTACACATTTGATTTTGTTATTTTCACCATTCAGAAACTTTTGGTATGTGCTCATCACCTTTATAAAAGAATTATGTCCCTTAAACTTGGATTCAAAACTTTCTAGAGCTTGGCCCCACAGACTTGACCAACCTTTACATCTATCTGTTCTTGGTAAACAATATCCAGACATACTCATTGTCCCCCTGAATAGTTCAATCTTATTATCATTATTCAACCCTAAATCTTTTCTAAAAGTCTATTTTGGTAAAAGGCAAGATAGTAAATACCCTAGGCTTTGTGAGCCATATGGTCTCTGTCTGAACTACTCAGTTCTGCAATTGTGGCACAAAAAAATAGCCATAGACAATATGCAAACAAATCAGTATGGCTGTGTCCCAATAAAAATTTAATTACAAAAACAGGTACAGTCTGTATAATGTATGTGGTTTCTGGTTTGGTGACTATTTCTTTGGATCATAGTACAAACTGGCAATGCTTTATCAAGCTTTTCTCAAATGACTTCTATTTTTTTTAAATACAGATTTACTGAGGTATAATTGAAATTATAAAACTCCTATAAGAAAATATAGGGGAAAATGTTTTTGATGCTGCTCTTAGCAATGATTTCTTGGATATGACACCAAAAGCACAAGTAATAAAAGCAAAAGTAGACAAGTAAGACTAAATCAAACTAAAAATGTCTATATTGCAAACAATCAACAGAGTGAAGAGACAACCTGCAGAATGGGAGAAATTATTTGCAAACTATGCATCTGTTAAGGGGTTAATATCCCCATTATATAAGTAACTAAAACAATTCAATAATAAGAAAATAAATAATCCAAATAAAAATGGGAAAAAGGCCTGAATATACATATCTCCACAAAAGACACACAAATGGCCAACACACACTCTACATCACTAATATCAGAGAAATGCAAATCAAAACCACAAAAGTTATCATCTCACCTCAGTTAAA
Source organism: Nycticebus coucang (assembly GCF_027406575.1). Taxonomy (NCBI): domain Eukaryota; kingdom Metazoa; phylum Chordata; class Mammalia; order Primates; family Lorisidae; genus Nycticebus; species Nycticebus coucang. The sequence goes on from NC_069804.1 coordinate 21,793,987, forward strand.
ATGGCTATTATCAAAGAAGACACAAAATAACAAATGCTAGAGAGGATGTGAAGAAAAAGAAACTCTTATACACTGTTGGCTAGAATGTAAATTAGTATAGCCATTATGGAAAACATGATGTGATTCTCCCCCCCAGATAAAAATAGTACTATATATGCTTTAGCAAGTTCATTACTGGGTACATAAACCAAAGGAAATGAAATCAATATGTCAAAGCAATATGTGTACTCCCATGTTTATTGCAGCATAGTAGCCAAGGAATCAAATTAAATATCCCTCCATTTACAGATGAGTGGATAAAGAAAATGTAGTGTATGTGTGTGTACACAATGGAATATTATACACACACAAGCACACACATAATGGAATACTATTCATCCATAAAAAGAATGAAATCCTGTCATGTGCAGCAACATGAGTAAACCTGTAGGACATCATGTTAAGTGAAATAAACCAGGCACAGCAAGACAAATACCATACAATGTCACTTATGTATGGAATCTAAAATAGTTGACTTCATAAAAAATAGAGTAAAATAGTGATTAACAGAGGCCAGAGAAAGTAGTGAGAAGGGAGGGTCTCGGAGACCTTGGTCAATGATTAAAAAGTTGCAGATAGGAAGAATAATTCTGGTGTTCTATTACACAGTAGAGGGACCACAGAAAGTAACGATGTGGTCTATATTTCATAAAAGCTGGAAGAGCCGATTTTGAATGTTATCACCACAAAGAAATAGATATTCAAAGTGATACATATGGTAATAATCCTAATTTAGTGATTATTCAATATGTACATGCATTGAAACATCACATTGTACTCCATAAGTATGGATAGTCATGTCAATTATAAACAAAAAATAATAATAATGGCAAAGGACTTGAATAGACATTTCCTTAAAAAAGACATACCAATGGCCACCAACTTTATGAAAAAGTGTTTGACATCACTAATCATCAGGGAAATGCAAATCAAAATCTCAATGAGATATCACCTCACACCTGTTGGGATGGCTACTATAAAAACAAATAATAAAAAAGAAAGAAACAAAAGATAAATGCTGGTGAGAAAGTAGAGAAATAGGAACACTTCTACGCTGTTGGTAGTATTGTAAATTAGTATAGTAATTTGGGAAAACAGCATATAGGTTCTTCAGAACATTAAAAAAATAGAACTTTCAATAATCCAGCAACCCCACTCCAATATACCCCAAAGAATTGAACTCAAAATCTTAAAGAGCTAATCTGTACTCCCATGTTCACTGCAGTATTATTCACAATAGGTAAGATGTAGAAAGAACCCAAATTTCCATTGACAGATAAATGGATAAACAAATAAGTATTCTATTGCTTATACACCACAAATGCTTAAAAATGCTAATAATTTGCATATTCTCAATATATATTATGATTCTGCTTCCCATAGATTTATTTACTGATGGTCATCCATTTATTTACTGAAGGTCCAAAAATATTAAATTGAAAATTCCAGAGACAAACAATTAACAAAGCTTAAATTGCCTGCTGTTCTGAGTAGCATTCTGAGTAGTGCGAATCTCATGCCTTCCCAGTCTGTGCCAGCCAGGATGTGAATCATCCCTTTGTCTAGCATATGCATGCTATGTATGTCACCTACCCTGTCCCTGAGCAGCCTTTGGTTATCAGATTGATTGCTGTTGTACTATCATAGTGTTTGTGCTCAAGCAGCTCTTATTTTACTCAATAATGGCCCCAACATGCAAGAGTAGTGATGCCGGCATGTTGTTATAATTGTTCTATACTATTATCATTATTGTTTGCTGTACATAATTTAAAAATTAAACTTATCATAGATGTGTATATATAGGAGAAAACATAGTATATAAAGTTTGGTAACATCCACAGTTTTAGCTATCCACTGGGAGTCTTAGAACATATCCTCTCTGGATAACAGGGGAACTACTATACATTTATTTTCATTAATCACATAAACAAGAAGATGGAAAGCAAAGTACATCCAATCTTTAGTAACTATGAATTTGAAAGTTCATATTCTGCAAACTCCACAGGAACCTATTTCTGAGAAATATTTAAAAATGTACTATATAGGTTAGGAGACTAATTTACCAAAAACCTGTTTTAGTTACATCTGGGATCCAACTACAGTAATTGTGGTCCTTGAGGATTTCTGTTACCTTTACTTTTTATATATTAGTCTTTCATTGACAGTTTTCTAACTTTCTTTCCAATAATCTCTTAACAGGTTTAATAAGCTTCAAAGTACTTTACTTTACATACACAAATATACGTTTGACAGTTTGTCTTGCTCTTAATAACCCGTGAATCTCCATGGCTACATATTATTTAATTATTTGAATTTTACAATTTAACAATATATGGAAAAACCAAGGAATCAGAAGGGCACAAACAATTTTGTAAAAGGAACAAAGTTGAAGGATCTATACTACCTGATTTCATGATTTACTATAAGTGACAATCAGACGTGATATTCGTACAAGGCTAGACATAGACTCAAAAGAGAGTCCAGAAATAGATCTACACGCATACAGTCAATTGATTTTTGGCAAAGATGCAAAGGTAATTCAATGGATAATAGAGAGTATTTTTAACAAATGAACAAATTGTATTAGAAGAACAGGAAGGAAGGAATAAAGGAAGGGAGGGAGGTAAAGGAGGGAGGAAGACAAAATTAAAAAAGAAAGAAAGGGAAATGGGAAACACCAATTTTCCCCACACATTATGCAAAATTAACACAAAATGGATCATAGACCTAAATGTGACAAAGGAGAAACATTCTAGATGAAAATATAAAGCACATTTTTGTGCCCTTGGGTTAAGCAAAAATGTGCTACATGGAATATAAAAATCACAAACTAGAAAATAAAAGATTGGACTTCATAAAAATTAAAAATGCCTGCTCTTCAAAAAACACAATTAAGAAAATGAACAAATAGGCACAGACTGAGAGAAAATATTTTCAAATATCTATCCAATGAAGGACAGAACATATAAAGACCTCATATGACTCAATGGTAAGAAAACAAATAACCTAATTAAAATGAACATAAAATTTAAATATAAATATTTTATCACAGAAGTATTTATATCAAAGAAATATGCACATGTAAAGATGCCGAACATTATTAGTCACTAGGGAAATGCAAAATATGACCACAATGAGATATCTTCACAGCAATGTTAGAACGGTTAGAATGCAAACACAACAAAATACAATAAAACCTGATAATGCCAAGTGCCGGTAAGGATGTGAAACAACTATACATTTGACAGTTTGTCTTGCTCTTAATAATCTGTGAATCTCCATGGCCTACATATTATTTAATTATTTTACTGGTAGAAATGCCAAATGGTACAATTACTTTTTTTGAAAACAGTCTAGTAGTTTATCACAAAGTTAAACAGATATTCACCATACAACCCAATGATTCCACTCCTAGATATTTACCCAGAGGAATGAGAACATGCCTACACAGACTTGTATGAAAATGTTTATATTATTTATATTTTTATTCTTAATCTCCAAATACTGGAAATGACTCAATTGTCCATCAAATGGTGACTGGATATATTTATAACATTGAAAAATACTCAGCAATAAAAAGGAATGAACTGTTTATATGGGTCATAACATGGGTGGATCTCAAAATCAGCCTACTAAGTAAAAAATCAAAGGTATATATGACTATGATTCCTGTTATATGACATTTTGGTAAAAGTAAAGTTATACAGACAGAAATCAGATCAGCGGTTGCTTTGAGCTGCAGATGGGACGAGGGACCTGGGTACAAAAGAACATACAAGAACTGCTTGGAGTGATAGGAATAACCCACATACTCAATGTGGTAGTGGTTACATAACTGAATATATTGGTCAAAACTTAGTGAGCTGTATACCTAAACAGGATGAATTTTACTTTATGTAAATTACATTTCAATAAATCTAACTTTAAAATCATGGTATTGCTTTGAGGAAAAGGCTATCTATCCCTAAACCTTTATGAATTTCCTCTGAATACTTATACATTCATGAGTCTTTCTCGAGGGCCTAAAACTACGCACGGTTTTATTCTACATCCATGCTTCAGTGATCACACATAATTTGCCTCCATTAATTTTTCTTTCATAATAGTATCCTGAATCATTTTTGAATTTTTTTCCCCATAAATAAACTCAGATATTTACATATTTACTTCCCTGATAAGTTCTAAATTCAGAGTTTGCTGCAAGTCTACTTCCCCAGTCTGTAGCTCAGCATTCAATTAAATGGCTCGTGTCTTGACACTCTTTAACTTTCATACATCCTGAAGCCTTACTGCAGAGCTGCATTCTTTAACCATGCCTCCAGATAACCAAGTGCTTTTGGCTCTTCGGTTATTAAAATACATGGGTTTGGGGAAGAATGTAGATAGATTTTGCTAACACTTAAAATTCCATTTTATATTTAATAATCCAAGTTTAATGATATTCCTGGCTATTGGAAAATTACAAGCACATTTGAAGAATCAAAATTTGATATCTTCCGCTTCACTGAAGAAGTCTAAAAGACATTTGTAGGCAAAAGGGTTTGCAATGTGTCGCATCTCTTTTAGAACAGAGCATCATTAACAAGGACATTGTTTCAGGAAAAAAAGGAGACAAATCTCATGTTATTATGCATTGAAAATGGCTGCATTCCACTCATGTCACCAGTCCAGGATTAAACAACTTTGGCAATGACATTACATTATGGCAAACTTGAGCCTAATTTACCAAGCAGCTAGGCTGCCGAAGTAGAAAGGACAGGATTTGTAGTTTCTTTGCTTTGTCAACAGATCTGAGTCTCTATATAAAGTCTACAAAATTAAAAGCACAATTAAAGTAGATGTTTAAGGAGTAATGGTGCATGCTCTATCTCTGAGATGCCACATAAAATCAAAGCCCATGGGGAAGTTGAGTTGTTAAGTAAGAAATATTGATTTAAATTGCTTAACAATAGCAACAGTATACATACTTTTGCCACAGTATGGCAACATAATAATTTTTTAGTAGTTAAAAAAAAAAGCCACTGTGATTTGAAAACAGATACCTAAACTAAAATATCACCATAAACTAAACTAAAATATCACCCTAAACTAAAATATCCTAAACTAAAATATCACCATACCCATAATGGGTATGTCCATTAGAAAGTAAAAGTTTCCCAAATATTCAGAGAAATCACTTTTTAAAATACTTTTGCTTTCACCTATAATTTTTGTTTTATTAACTAGTTTTATTTTTACCACTTCTGGGACACTAGAAAACGATTAATAGCAACTCTAAGATATTATTCTCAAAAATTAAAAAAAATAATAGACTTTCTCTGAGGAAGTAATTCATGAACACTATGCCATAATTAAAAATAAGGAGAAGCAAAGGAATAATTTGTAATTCCATATTTACATATAACCATTTATTCACAAATTTTATAAATACCCATTCAATGTGTTCTATGTGTCAGGCAGTGTTTGGGACATTGGGGATGCAGCAGTAAACAAAAGATGCAAAATTCCCTGTCCCCACAGAGTTATTAGAAACCCTAACATTTCGCTGTATAGTCTTCAACAATTTATACACAGACTTTATGGATACCCTGCGTATATGTGTGTGTGTGTGTGTGTGTGTATACACAGAGCACAAACACACACATACACACACACGGATGAAAAGCATGATGTTATTCTTTGTAAAATTTCAACATATTTAGGGGGTACAAATGAGGTTATTTATTATTAAATCATAGCTGTCTACATTAATGTGATCATGGGGCACCAAACACTGGTTTTATAGACCATTTGACACATTTTCATCACACTGGTTAACATAGCCTTCCTGGCATTTTTTTAGTTATTGTGTTAAGACCTTTATATTCTACATTTAGTAAGTTTCACATGTACCCCTGTAATATGCACCACAGGTGTAATCCCACCAATCACCCTCCCTCCACGCATCTTCCCCCCTCCCCTCCCCTCCCTCTCCCGCTTCCCCATATTCTTAGGTTATAATTGGGCTATAGCTTTCATATGAGGTTTTGTTACGTGGATATATTGCATAGGAATGAGGTCTGGGCTTTTAGTGTTCTCATTATTCAAGTAGTGTACATTGTACCTGATGTAATTTTTCATCCCGAGTCCCCTCACCCCTGCCATGTTTGGACATTATATTCACTATTATACCACTCTGTATGATCACGTAGAGTCATAGTTTGGCTTCCACTTGTGGGTGAGAAGATATGGTACTTGATTTTTGATATCTGAGTTACTTAGAATAATGGTCTCCAGTTCCATTCAAGTTGTGGCAAAAGACATTATTTCACTCTTTGTTATGGCTGAGCAGTATTTCATGGTTAGTGTAAAATATTTTTTTTGTCCATTCATCACCTAGTGGACACTGAAATTGATTCCCTATCTTTGTTATTGTGAATTGTGTTGCAATAATCATATAAGTGCAGATATCTTTTTGAAATAATGTCTTCTTTTCCTTCGAGTAGATACTCAGCAGTGGGACTGCTGGATTGGATGGTAGGTCTACTTTTAGTAATTTGAGGAATCTCTGTACTGTTTTCCATAGAGGTTGAACTAACTTACATTTCCACGAAGAGTGTATAAGTCTTCCCTTTTTGCTATACCTATGCCAAAATCTATTGCTTTTTGACCCTTTCATAATGGCCATTCTGATTGGGGTAAGGTGTTATCTCATTGTGGTTTTGATTTTTATATCTCTGATAATTAGTGATGTTAAGCATTTTATCATGTTTGTTGGTCATTTGTATATCTTCTTTTGAAAAATGTCTGTTCATGTCATTTGCATGCTTTTTGATGGCTTTTATTTTTCTTGATGAGTTGTTTGAGTTGCTTGTAGATTCTGGATATCAGTCCTTTATCAAATGTACAATTTACTCCCATTATCTAGGTTATCTATTTATTCTGTTTTTTTTAATGTGAAGAATTTTTGTTTTATTAACTACCATTTGTTTATTTTTGTTTTATTGCATTTGCTTTTGGGGTCTTATTCACATACTGTTTGCCTAAGCCATAGTAGCATATGCTAAAGAATGAAACTGGATTCCTATTTCTCACTACATACAAAAACTAACTCAAGATGGATTAAAGAATTAAATATAAGAACTGAAACCATAAAAATTCTAGAAGAAAAGCTAGA